>NC_041380.1:349916519-349940039 GCF_002162155.2 Triticum dicoccoides
ATTCTCAGAACCCTACGATAATTGTACGCGGTGTCTGAAATCATCATTCTTATACGGTGGGTCATGCCACCACCAAAAGTTGAAATTTCTCAAATTATTCATATTCTTCAACTTTGCATAGTCTTCATTGGTTCCGTCATTTTTCTTCATTGGCTATATATATATATATATATATATATATATATATATATATATATATATATATATATATATATGAGTTTATGTCCTCTACAACATTCACTTATTGTTATTTCTTCAAGTTGGTTTTCTGCTAAGTGAATGTGATCGGACCCTTCCCCTCTATGCTATACTCAACCCAATCTGTTCACAAATTCTTCATGTGCGTTCTATTTGAAACTCATTCAAAATCTTCACTGTGTCCTTGTCAGCTGAAGAAATTGCGAATGGAACTTTAAAACCAATCTTATCGAAATTTTCGGCTTTGCCGCTCAAACCGTTCTGCATCCCACGATATACTTATCCACTCACCCACGATCTAACATGATCTCCACCTCTCACTACGTGGGTGACACATGTCATGCGAATGAGAAGGGTCAGGGGCACGTTCGTCCAATTTCTTCGGGCGAGCAGTTTTTCACCGTGGCTATAAATACCCCTCCTTCCCTTCCTCACTTCTTTTACTCCGCTCGATCTCTCTCCAGCTCGAGCTTCTCAAACCCTAGCGCCGCCGCTACTTCATCGCCGCCGGTGAGGAAGAGCTTCACTGCCTCGACCTCGTCGCCGATGTACTCGCGCCGATCGCGGAAATCTTCACTCCACCGCCGTTGTAGCCGTATTCCTCCGCCAAGTTAGGGCATGGAAGATCTGCACAGACGAACTTCACATCTCCTCACTCCAGTTCGTCGTGTTCTTCGTCCAGGGTAATTAAAAGTTACTTTTACTACCCTCGTTGATTCGAATGATTATATTCAAAATCTTCAAAGGTGTTTTTCTTCATAGATTCACACACTAAACACCTCACAAGTCATCTGTTCTTGATTCGTTTCTCTAAGCCATGTTTTTCTTCAAGATTCCTCAAATATGTGGATTTTTAATCTACACATCTCTGGAACATAAGACAAAGAATGCTTAGTGAAATTCTTCAAGACTCATCTGGTCAAATTCCTCTAACTTGTTCTTTTTACAAAACCTTCTGAGAACGCATATGACCTCTCCAAATTCCTCGCAACTATACTCTATTCATAGGTACACATGTCAGTTGCTGAATCACTAGATTCTCATCAACTTAACTCATTTGCAGTGTTCCTTGAAGAAAAGTTGCATACTTCTTTAGAGAATTCAATTGTTCAAATTCCTCAACTGAAGAAAATGGCTGACAGTAAGAAGCCACAGAAGGGAGGAAAGAGGCCTGAGGTAAATACAGCGTTTGAGATCCCTGATGAAATATATGCTGGGTACTGCACACCTACTGAGGAAACCAAGAATGAGCGCAAAGTGCGCATTCAGAAGATAGAGAGGAGATGGGCAAGAGAGTGGAGGGAATACAGATATGTCACTCCTAAGTACAAGAAGAAATTCGCACTCAATCCTCCATGCCCAAGACCTCCATTGGCACCTGGCCAAATCACTGATCCCACCAGCCTCAAGCGCGGTGAGGACTATCCTGATGAATGGGCCAAGCGCCAAGCCAAGTTGGCTAAGAAAGCCAGAGAAGCAGTGAGGAAATTCAATGAAGACTCTGCTGTTGCTGCTGCCTCTGCTGAGGCCTCTACTGTTAAGCCAAAGAAGGCTATGTCAAAGAAGCCTGCGCGTAAGCCAAGTGCTTCACCAACAATGCCCTCAAGACCAAGTTCCTCAGCAATGCCCTCACGGCCAGAATCCTCAAAGCCCTCACGGCCAATTCCTCATGCTGCTCCTGTTCCTCCAAAGTCCTCAGCTCCTCCTCCAAAGCCCTCAGCTATTCCGACTAATCCTCAGCACCTGTGCATCTCACCTCGTGCCAAAGGACTGCAGGCATCTCCATTACCTCAGGTGTCTCAGCTAGTTCCTCAGCCGCACCAAGTTCCTCAGCTGGCCCCTCACTGCTAAAGACAAAGGCCACTGCTGGACGAGGTCCTCGCCCAAGTCCTCAAAAGAAACAAGTCGCTTTCCAAGTACTGTCTGAATAAGACGAAGCTGATGATGATGAACTTGCAGAAATCATCACAGACAGGCAAGTCAGGGCCGCTAGAGCCAAAGGACCAGAGGTGCCACTGCTTTTGGATCCCAAGTTGATCCTCGACTACATTGATGTCTGGCACAAGGACCCCAACACTCCCTTGCCTGACTTCAAGCTAACTCCTGGCCAGAGTCACATGCTGACCCACTTCATTCAAGAAGAAAAGTGGAAATTTGAGAAGGCCAGGTAGATCAAGAAAGCGCAGTACAAGAAAGAGCGTCATCTAAAGAAAAACGTTGTCTCTATGACAACTGAAGAACTTGTCACTATTCAGACTGAGATTAAGAAACTCAGTGATGACTTTGACGCATATCGCGCTGATTGGCTTGGAGCCAAGGTTTGTTTTGTGAATCTTGCGGATAACTTCACTTCCAATGTTGCAGCCCCAACGCAACAGGAAATTCCTCAGGCTAAAGCATCTGCTCAGCCTACTGAAGAAAATGCCAGCACCGCTGATGACAATCAGGCTGCTGAAGAAAATGTGAGTTCCAGGGCTGATGACCGCATTCCAGCCACTGAAGAAATTGCCAGGGCACCCACTAGTGGTCCGCCTGAAGAAACTGAAGAACTCAGGGCAACTACATCAGTTGTGCCTGAAGAAAATCAACCTGATTCCTCAGCTGCTCCTGCACCAACTTCAACTCCAATCCTTCCATCTGCATCAAATGTGAAGAAGATCAAGGCTGCAGAGCGTGCTGCAGTGAAGAAAAGGAAAGCATTAGATGCTTCAGATTCTTCAGCTCCGAAGAAAATGAAGCCTATGACCAGTTCATTTGCAAATCTGATTGATGCCGTTCCCATCTCAACCAGGCCATCAAAGGACCTTGTTCCTTTTGATGAAGAATATGTGATCCCCAGCGGATCTGATGAAGAAACTCCTTCTGCTGCTTCGTCTGAACCGTTGGATGAAGAAATTGAAGTGGATGCGATCCCTTCAACACCTATCATCTCCTCGCCTATACCTCAGTTCACAGCTGAAGAGGCTGGCATTGAAGAAATGGAAGATGAAGATGTGGACATTGGCTGCTCCACACCCGTAATCAGTGATGAATTCTGGGAAAGTTAGCATCCAAACTCACCAATGTTCACCCCTCTACAGCAAATTCCTCAGTCCCCCACACAAACTATACATATGGGCTCTGAAGAAACTCATCCCACTGCATCTATCCATGAGAAAATTCCAGCCACTAGCGCTGAAGAAACTGCTGTTGCTGAACAACCAACGACGCAGACTTTCACTGAGGAGGAACCAGAAATTCCTTAGCCTGAAGAACCTGCGATTGAGATTCCTGAGGTCATGATGCAACTCACTGACACTCCTCTGCCGAAGCCAAAGGACCCATTCTCACGCAAGCAAAAGTTCAAGGCTGATGATTTCTTCGGCGAGCACGTATTCTTCGAAGATTACAACCCATATAACTCTGCTCGCATTAGGAAGAGGCGTTTCTGGACTGCTAGTCAAGCCAATTTCTATTCCTCGGTGATGTTCAACAAGGAGAAGATCTTCTACATGAGCATATTCCTCACATGGATATGGAATCTCTGTCGTGCTTCGCACCAGTCCTCAGTGTTATTCACGACGCTGGACTGCTAAACTTTTGCTATGACATCTGCGATTGGAATGAAGAACTGATTCTTCAATTCTATGCAACGCTGCACATCACTGGAGATGTTGAAGATGTGAATTCCTGGGTGTTGGACTGGATGTCTGAAAACACTCACTACACTGCACCAGCCTCTGAATTGCTTCGTGCTCTACCACTCAGTCCTCCCCTTGAAGAAGCTCGCTGCATCTACAGTGAACCTGAGCTCACACATCATTACATGCAGGTGCTGATGAAACCTTTGAAGCCAGGTCAGGCACCAAGAACCAAATTCCTCGTGAAGGAATTGTTGTACGTGCCCAGAACTGTCTATCGTATTCTTACGAGGACAATCAGTCCTATCAAAGTCCACGACTCATCTGATGAGGAAATTATTGGCATCATGAAGAATCTGGTATTCAACATCGTTCATGGCATTCCTGTCAATTATCACGATTTCTTCATGAGGACTATGGCCAATGTTGCACTGTCTCCGTTTGAGCTGAAGCCTTATGCACCTGGGATTATGAGATTCCTCAGGACAAGGTCTTCACTCAACTACAAAGCTGATTTCCAGAATCACCTCAGCTACTTGCCCCCAATTGAAGTCCTCAAGCAGACATATTCCTCAGTTGATCAAAAGGGCAAGGCACCAGCTGTAATAGATGAAGGCATTCGTCCATTGGATGGTCAGTTTCGCAAAGCTGCATCTTATTCCACCAATGATGACTCTGCCACACATGACTCTGCCAATGCACCCAAGTCCACTCCTCAAGCCACTGCTCCACGCGTGATGACTGACCGTGAACTTCTTCTTAGTCTTCACTAGAAGGTGGATCGAAATCACAAATGGGTTAAGCGTCAGTTTGGTTCACTTCTTCACAACATGACTGCCACACACAATGCAGTGAAGAAAAACCACTACTACCTCCATCAAGTCTTTGGTCGCACCTGGGCAATCTTGTCACATCTGTATGGTGAAGAAGATCTGAAGAACATGGGTCTCAAAGAAGATTTTGACTGGTCTGCACCTCCACCGAAGAAATTCAAGAAGGTCAAGGTTCCTTCTCTGGTGGCCAGCTCATATTCTTCATTGCGCGACACTGATGCAAATGAAGACTTGGACGACACTGCGGCAGGCCCTACTACAACAAACGACCCCAACAACACTGGCGCTCCTTCATCAACTTGATATTCTTCAGGAGCGTTAGTCCTCATATTCGTTCCTTTTGGTCATTTGATGACAAAGGGGGAGAATTTTGAGTTAGTCTTCAAGCGGGTCTTTCTATATGGGCGTTTTTTGTTAAGTTACAACTCTCGTTCTTCTGCGACTTTATTGGATCGAGTTGCAAACTTAAACCCGATGGTGCTCTAATACTCTTGATAAGTTTTTTGCATGCTTATTCCTCGTTAATATTATTGCACACATGCTGAATTACATCAGTCACCATATTTCATCATGCATTTCAAATTCTTCACTGTTATATATCAAATGCGTGTATGAATAACAAGATATAGGGGGAGATCTCCATGATTCAACTCTTCAAGTGTGCATTGCTTCAAAAGCCAATTCCTCACTATGCACATCTTCAGGGGGAGTTCTTCTATATCTTGCAATCAAATTCCTCAATATTAGTAGTTACACTTCATATGTTTATCCCCGTTGAAAACTTAACCTATATTGTCATCAATCACCAAAAAGGGGGAGATTGTAAGTGCATCTAGTGCCCCTTAGTGATTTTGGTGTATTGAAGACTTATAGGTTAAGGGACCAATGTGTTTATGAGTGTACACAGGTCTATAAGTCTATGAGGAGTTTGATATTTACAGAGAAAGTCGACCCCTAAAAATGAAGTTCTTCGTCTGAAGACTTTGGTATTCTGAAGACTTTCTGAAGACTTTGGAAGTGAAGAAAATGGTGTGACCGTGAAGACTTGGTATTCATTCGAGGAACATGAAGCGTGAAGACTTTTGTTTTCGTAGTTTCATTTTCTCTTTCTTGAGTCATAGAAAACACCGTACTGTTAAAGGGGGCCGAGGAAATACTAAGGAAAAATTTCCATGTGATGCTCAACTCAAAATCCTACACCTACCAATCCCTTCGAGTGAAGCCATTGGAATCTCATACAGTTCAGTCAATTTCTTCAGTGACAGAGACGAAGTTCTTCTGGTCTCTGAGGAATTTGTTCTAACTGAGGACTTAGGAATTCGCCAGTGTAGATTTCCTACACAGTGAGGAACATGATAGCCTGAGGATTTTGCTACTCAAAATTCCGACCGTTTCTGTGCTATGCGCCAGCTGTCCCAAAATATCTATCCACCTAACGGTCATATCATTGAAGGGCATTTATGTCTTATCATGTCGGGCTACTCCCTAGGCTATAAATAGCCACCCCTACAACCACTAGCTGGTTGGCTGCTCCGAGAGAAACTGACACTTGTCATTTGAGAGCAACCCATCCTCCAAGGACTTTGAGCGAAAATCATCAAGTGAGGAAAAACCAAAAACCCAAAACCCAAACACCTACAAACCCCAAGTGATTGATCATCACTGAAGAGATTGATCCTGCGTGGATCCGATGCTTGTTACCTTTGAAGACTGTGCTTCTTCCAGACGGTTAGGCGTCATGGTCTAGAGCATCCAAGAGGAATTATGGATCATCGAGTGACCAAGTTTGTGAAGGTTTGGAAGTCACCTGAAGACTTACCACGAGTGATTGGACGAGGTCTGTGTGACCTTAGTTCAAGGAGAATACGGTGAGGACTGGGTGTCCTGAGCTGCGTGTTTAGGACTGGGTGTCCAGGACTGTGTGTCCTCGAGTTTAAATGCTCAGCCGCTCCAACCAGACGTACAACTGAGACAGCAGTTGGAACTGGTCTACCAAATCATTGTCTTCACCAAGCTTACTGGTTCTATTCCCTCAACTCTTTCATTTCCTCATAACTGTGTTGTGTGTTTGTTCATATCTGTGTTTGAAGACTTTGACTGAAGACTTTCTCAATTTCCTCAGTTCAATTTCTTCAGTCTGTTTGTCTTCATCCTGTGTTATCCTGTGATTACGCTTCCTGTACTCTGTGCATGTCTTCATTTCATCATGATGACTATGCTTGTCTTCTGTTATGTTTACTTTTGAGTACTTATTCCGCTACTAGTAGTTCTTCGCTAAGGAATTTCCTCACCGGCAAATTCCTCAGTGAAGAATTTCATAAAAATTGCGTATTCACCCCCCTCTAGTCGATATAACGCACTTTCAACCACTCCCGTTACCATAATCCGGACACCTCTGGAAAAGAACCTTTTGGCCACGGAGCTCCGGCGATCTTGCTTATTAATGCACCCCTGCACGCTGCATATTGCCCCTCGACCGTCTTCGGCTTCACATCAAAGGTCTTGAGCTACAGTCCGAAGTGAGGGGTAATGCGGAGGAAGGCCTCACATACGACAATAAATGCCAAGATGTGGAGAAAGGAATCCGGGGCTAGATCATGGAAATAAAGCCCATAATAGAACATAAAACCCCTTACGAAGGGATCCAGAGTGAGGCCTAGTCCTCGGAGGAAGTGGGAGATGAACATGACGTCTTCATTGGGTTTAGGAGTAGGGATGACCTGCCCTCGGGCGGGCAGCCTGTGTGAAATCTCGGCGGTCAGATATCTGGCCTCCCTCAATTTTTTGATGTCCTCCTCCGTGACGGAGGAAGGCATCCACCGGCCATGGAGGCTGGATCCGGACATGACTAGAAATTCGAAGCACTTGACCTGGGCTTTGGGTGTTAGAACTCGAGGCGGGGGAAGGATTCGATTGAGCACGGGAGGAAAAAGTAAAAGCCGTGTCCCTTTATAAAGAGGGTGAATATCAAGCATCCTCCCCGTAGCCGTTTGGGACTTTCCTAAAATCTTGGAGTCCTAGGCGCGGTTGGGTTACCCACGGCCATATTGATGAGAATCCCGTAATAAGGGGGACACGATCTCTGCTTTGACAAGACGTGTCAAGAAATCGCCTCGCGTTATGTGCGGGGCTGGTTAAAGAAAAACAGTTCGAATAATCACCGTGCCATGGCATAATGTCGTGTTGCCAAAACGTGTCAGCAGATTGGACTTGTGGAAATATTATTCTCTCTACGGTGGTATGTGGAACTTATTTTGCAGGGTCGGACACTATCCTTGTATTCAAATTTTTCCGGGGTGTATTCGGAGGAGGAACCCGCCTTGCAATGCCAAAGACAATATTGCGCGCCGGACTCATCGTCATTGAAGCCTGGTTCAGGGGCTACTGAGGGAGTCCTGGATTAGGGGGTCTTCGGACAGCAGGACTATATCCTTTGGCCGGACTGTTGGACTATGAAGATACAAGATTGAAGACTTTGTCTCGTGTCCGGATGGTACTCTACTTGGCGTGGAAGGCAAGCTAGGCAGTACGGATATGTATATATCCTCCTTTGTAACCGACCTTGTGTAACCCTAGCCCCTTCCGGTGTCTATATAAACCGGAGGGCTTTAGTCCGTAGGACAACATATAATCGTACCATAGGCTAGCTTCTAGGGTTTAGCCTCTCCGATCTCGTGGTAGATCAACTCTTGTAATACTCATAACATCAAGAATAAATCAAGCAGGACATAGGGTTTTACCTCCATCAAGAGGGCCCGAACCTGGGTAAAACATCGTGTTCCCTGCCTCCTGTTACCATCCGCCTTAGACGCACAGTTCGGGACCCCCTACCCGAGATTCGCCAGTTTTAACACCGACACCGGGCAAACCCAACATTTGACCAAAGACATGATTCGGAGCTGATGCATATAAGGCCAAACTCGCGACGCCGAACACTCCCTAAGGTATTCGGTTTTTATGATGTAAACCGGGCTTAAGCAGTCCCCTTTGTAATAAGCCCCTGGTGTCCAGGTACGTGCAATATTCTGACGTGGCCACATGCCAATACGTCAGCATCCTTCTCAATTGTACTGAGAATCCGGGGGATGTGTATCAACAAGAGACACTAAAAAAGGTTTACGCAGGGTCTTAATCTAAAAAGAATCCTTGGAACGGGTCCCTGCTGCACGTCTGCACCTGTGTCTCCGTTGTGCCGTATCCTGGACGAGTGTAGCACGATGGTCATCTGAAAAAGAGAGGAACTTAGTTGAAAATTTATCGTGCAAAAAGGTAGGTTATACTAAATAAACCATGTACAGTTCAAAATTAGTAAAGTTGAGCCTGATTGCACTTGTTTGCACGCGTTGAGCCCCTTGTATTGTTATAGGGGTACAACCATCAAACCTGTATCAATTATATATAGCTGCACCAGACTCGTCTAACCGCGTCCATGGTTTTAATGACCTGTCAGATGCTCTAGTTGGTGAGGCCGTTAGTGTACGGCTGCCAAGGCAGCCGCACGGTCTTCCGCGCGTAAGGAGCACTCAATATTTCCATTTACTATAATGATGCCACGTGGACTGGGCATCTTAAGCATGAGGGAAGCGTAATGCGGTATTGCGTTAAAGCGAGTGAAAGCTTCGCGTCCAAGTAGTGCTTGATAGCCACTTTGGAACGGAGCGATGTGGAAGGTTAACTTTTCGCTGCGGAAGTTATCGGGAAAGCCGAATATAACCTCTAGTAGTAGGGAGCCCGTGAAGGAAATATGCCCTAGAGGCAATAATAAAGTTATTATTTATTTCCTTATATCATGTTAAATATTTATTATTCATGCTAGAATTGTATTAACCGGAAACATAATACATGTGTGAATACATAGACAAACAGAGTGTCACTAGTATGCCTCTACTTGACTAGCTCGTTAATCAAAGATGGTTATGTTTCCTAACCATGAACAAAGAGTTGTTATTTGATTAACGAGGTCACATCATTAGTTGAATGATCTGATTGACATGACCCATTCCATTAGCTTAGCACCCGATCGTTTAGTATGTTGCTATTGCTTTTCTTCATGACATATACATGTTCCTATAACTATGAGATTATGCAACTCCCGTTTACCGGAGGAACACTTTGTGTGCTACCAAACGTCACAACGTAAAAGGGTGATTATAAAGGAGCTCTATAGGTGTCTCCAAAGGTAGATGTTGGGTTGGCGTATTTCGAGATTAGGATTTGTCACTCCGATTGTCGGAGAGGTATCTCTGGGGCCCTCTCGGTAATGCACATCACATAAGCCTTGCAAGCATTGCAACTAATGAGTTGGTTGCGGGATGATGTATTACAGAATGAGTAAAGAGACTTGCCGGTAACGAGATTGAACTAGGTATTGGATACCGACGATCGAATCTCGGGCAAGTAGCATACCGATGATAAAGGGAACAACGTATGTTGTTATGCGGTCTGACCGATAAAGATCTTCGTAGAATATGTAGGAGCCAATATGGGCATCCAGGTCCCGCTATTGGTTATTGACCGGAGAAGTGTCTCAGTCATGTCTACATTGTTCTCGAACCGTAGGGTCCGCACGCTTAACGTTACGATGACAGTTATTATGAGTTTATGCATTTTGATGTACCGAAGGTTGTTCGGAGTCTCGGATGTGATCACGGACATGACGAGGAGTCTCGAAAGAGTCGAGACATAAAGATTGATATATTGGAAGCCTATGTTTGGATATCGGAAGTGTTCCGGGTGAAATCGGAATTTTACCGGAGTACCGGGAGGTTACCGGAACCCCCCGGGAGCTAAATGGGCCTTAGTGGGCTTTAGTGGAAAGGAGAAAGGGGCAGCCCTAGGTGGCCGTGCGCCTCCCCCTCCCCTAGTCCTATTAGGACTAGGAGAGGTGGCCGGCCCCCCTCTCTCCCCCCACTTGAGGATTCCTATTCCAACTAGGATTGGGGGGGAATCCTACTCCTAGAGGGAGTAGGACTCCTCCTGGCGCGCCCCAAGGCTGGCCGCACCTCTCCCCCCTTGCTCCTTTATATACAGGGGCAGGGGGCACCTCTAGATACACAATTGATCCCCGTGATCATTCCATAGCCGTGTGCGGTGCCCCCTGCCACCATATTCCACCTCGATCATATTGTAGCGGTGCTTAGGCGAAGCCCTGCGACAGTAGAACATCAAGATCGTCACCACGCCGTCGTGCTGACGGAACTCTTCCCCGACGCTTTGCTGGATCGGAGCCTGGGGATCGTCATCGAGCTGTACGTGTGCTAAGAACTCGGAGGTGCCGGAGTAACGGTGCTTGGATCGGTCGGATCGGGAAAACGTACGACTACTTCCTCTACGTTGTGTGATCGCTTCCGCAATCGGTCTGCGTTTGTATGTAGACAACACTCTCCCCTCTTGTTGCTTTGCATCACCATGATCTTGCGTGTGCGTAGGAAATTTTTTGAAATTACTACGTTCCCCATCAGTGGCATCCGAGCCTAGGTTTTACGGTTTGATGTTATTTGCACGAGTGGAACACAAGTGAGTTGTGGGCGATATAAGTCATACTGCCTACCAGCATGTCATACTTGGTTCGGCGGTATTGTTGGACGAGACGACCCGGACCAACATTACGCGTACGCTTACGCGAGACCGGTTCCCCCGACGTGCTTTGCACACAGGTGGCTTGCGGGCGACTGTCTCTCCAACTTTAGTTGAACCAAGTGTGGCTACGCCCGGTCCTTGCGAAGGTTAAAACGGAGTCTATTTGACAAACTATCGTTGTGGTTTTGATGCGTAGGTGAGATTGGTTCTTGCTTAAGCTCGTAGCAGCCACGTAAAACTTGCAACAACAAAGTAGAGGACGTCTAACTTGTTTTTGCAGGGCATGTTGTGATGTGATATGGTCAAGGCATGATGCTGAATTTTATTGTATGAGATGATCATGTTTTGTAACCGAGTTATCGACAACTGGCAGGAGCCATATGGTTGTCGCTTTATTGTATGCAATGCAATCGCGATGTAATGCTTTACTTTATTACTAAATGGTAGTGATAGTCGTGGAAGCATAAGATTGGCTAGACGACAACGATGCTATGATGGAGATCAAGGTGTCGCGCCGGTGACGATGGTGATCATAACGGTGCTTCGGAGATGGAGATCACAAGCACAAGATGATGATGGCCATATCATATCACTTATATTGATTGCATGAGATGTTTATCCTTTTATGCATCTTATCTTGCTTTGATTGACGGTAGCATTATAAGATGATCTCTCACTAAATTATCAAGAAGTGTTCTCCCTGAGTATGCACCGTTGCCAAAGTTCGTCGTGCCCAGACACCACGTGATGATCGGGTGTGATAAGCTATACGTCCATCTACAACGGGTGCAAGCCAGTTTTGCACACGCAGAATACTCAGGTTAAACTTGACGAGCCTAGCATATGAAGATATGGCCTCGGAACACGGAGACCGAAAGGTCGAGCGTGAATCATATAGTAGATATGATCAACATAACGATGTTCACCATTGAAAACTACATCTCACGTGATGATCGGTTATGAATGATTTGGATCACGTAATCACTTAGAAGATTAGAGGGATGTCTATCTAAGTGGGAGTTCTTAAGTAATTTGATTAATTGAACTTAAACTTATCATGAACTTAGTACCTGATAGTATCTTGCTTGTTTATGTTGATTGTAGATAGATGGCTCGTGCTGTTGTTCCGTTGAATTTTAATGCGTTCCTTGAGAAAGCAAAGTTGAAAGATGATGGTAGCAATTATACGGACTGGGTCCGTAACTTGAGGATTATCCTCATTGCTGCTCAGAAGAATTACGTCCTGGAAGCACCGCTGGGTGCCAGGCCTGCTGCTGGAGCAACACCAGATGTTATGAACGTCTGGCAGAGCAAAGCTGGTGACTACTCGATAGTTCAGTGTGCCATGCTTTACGGCTTAGAATCGGGACTTCAACGACGTTTTGAACGTCATGGAGCATATGAGATGTTCCAGGAGTTGAAGTTAATATTTCAAGCAAATGCCCGGATTGAGAGATATGAAGTCTCCAATAAGTTCTATAGCTACAAGATGGAGGAGAACAGTTCTGTCAGTGAGCATATACTCAAAATGTCTGGGTATAATAATCACTTGATTCAATTGGGAGTTAATCTTCCGGATGATTGCGTCATTGACAGAATTCTCCAATCACTGCCACCAAGCTACAAGAGCTTCATGATGAACTATAATATGCAAGGGATGAACAAGACTATTCCCGAGCTCTTCGCAATGCTGAAAGCTGCAGAGGTAGAAATCAAGAAGGAGCATCAAGTGTTGATGGTTAACAAGAGCACTAGTTTCAAGAAAAAGGGCAAAGGGAAGAAGAAGGGGAACTTCAAGAAGAACAGCAAGCAAGTTGCTGCTCAGGAGAAGAAACCCAAGTCTGGACCTAAGCCTAAAACTGAGTGCTTCTACTAAAAGCAGACTGGTCACTGGAAGCGGAACTGCCCCAAGTATTTGGCGGATAAGAAGGATGGCAAGGTGAACAAAGGTATATGTGATATACATGTTATTGATGTGTACCTTACTAGAGCTCACAGTAGCACCTGGGTATTTGATATTGGTTCTGTTGCTAATATGTGCAACTCGAAACAGGGACTACGGAATAAGCGGGCACTGACAAAGGACGAGGTGACGATGCGCGTGGCAAACGGTTCCAAAGTCGATGTGATCGCGGTCGGCACGCTACCTCTACATCTACCTTCAGGATTAATATTAGACCTAAATAATTGTTATTTGGTGCCAGCGTTGAGCATGAACATTATATCTGGATCTTGTTTGATGTGAGACGGTCCTTCATTTAAATCAGAGAATAATGGTTGTTCTATTTATATGAGTAATATCTTTTATGGTCATGCACCTTTGAAGAGTGGTCTATTTTTGATGAATCTCGATAGTAGTGATACACATATTCATAATGTTGAAGCCAAAAGATGCAGAGTTGATAACGAAAGTGCAACTTATTTGTGGCACTGTCGTTTAGGTCATATCGGTGTAAAGCGCATGAAGAAACTCCATACTGATGGACTTTTGGAACCACTTGATTATGAATCACTTGGTACTTGTGAACCGTGCCTCATGGGCAAGATGACTAAAACACCGTTCTCCGGTACTATGGAGAGAGCAACAGATTTGTTGGAAATCATACATACCGATGTATGTGGTCCGATGAATATTGAGGCTCGTGGCGGATATCGTTATTTTCTCACCTTCACAGATGACTTAAGCAGATATGGGTATATATACTTAATGAAACATAAGTCTGAAACATTTGAAAAGTTCAAAGAATTTCAGAGTGAAGTTGAAAATCATCGTAACAAGAAAATAAAGTTTCTACGATCTGATCGTGAAGGTGAATATTTGAGTTACGAGTTTGGTGTACATTTGAAAAATTGTGGAATAGTTTCGCAACTCACGCCACCCGGAACACCACAGCGTAATGGTGTGTCCAAACATCGTAATCGTACTTTACTAGATATGGTGCGATCTATGATGTCTCTTACTGATTTACCGCTATCGTTTTGGGGTTATGCTTTAGAGACGGCCGCATTCACGTTAAATAGGGCACCATCAAAATCCGTTGAGACGACGCCTTATGAACTGTGGTTTGGCAAGAAACCAAAGTTATCGTTTCTTAAAATTTGGGGCTGCGATGCTTATGTGAAAAAGCCTCAACCTGATAAGCTCGAACCCAAATCGGAGAAATGTGTCTTCATAGGATACCCAAAGGAGACTGTTGGGTACACCTTCTATCACAGATCCGAAGGCAAGGCATTCGTTGCTAAGAATGGATCCTTTCTAGAGAAGGAGTTTATCTCGAAAGAAGTGAGTGGGAGGAAAGTAGAACTTGACAAGGTAACTGTACCTGCTCCTTTATTGGAAAGTAGTACATCACAGAAAACTGTTTCTGCGACACCTACACCAATAAGTGAGGAAGCTAATGATGATGGTCATGAAACTTCAGATCAAGATACTACTGAACCTCGTAGATCAACCAGAGTAAGATCCGCGCCAAAGTGGTATGGTAATCCTGTTCTGGAAATCATGCTACTAGATCATGATGAACCTACAAACTATGAAGAAGCGATGGTGAGCCCAGATTCTGCAAAGTGGCTTGAAGCCATGAAATCTAAGATGGGATCCATGTATGAGAACAAAGTATGGACTTTGGTTGACTTGCCCGATGATCGGCAAGCAATTGAGAATAAATGGATCTTCAAGAAGAAGACTGACGCTGATGGTAATGTTACTGTCTACAAAGCTCGACTTGTCGCAAAAGGTTTTCGACAAGTTCAAGGGGTTGACTACGATGAGACCTTCTCACCCGTAGCGATGCTTAAGTCTGTCCGAATCATGTTAGCAATTGCTGCATTTTATGATTATGAAATTTGGCAGATGGATGTCAAAACTGCATTCCTGAATGGATTTCTAGAAGAAGAGTTGTATATGATGCAACCGGAAGGTTTTGTCGATCCAAAGGGAGCTAACAAAGTGTGCAAGCTCCAGCGATCCATTTATGGACTGGTGCAATCCTCTCAGAGTTGGAATAAACGTTTTGATAGTGTGATCAAAGCATTTGGTTTTATACAGACTTTCGGAGAAGCCTGTATTTACAAGAAAGTGAGTGGGAGCTCTGTAGCATTTCTGATATTATATGTGGATGACATATTGCTGATTGGAAATGATATAGAATTTCTGGATAGCATAAAGGGATACTTGAATAAGAGTTTTTCAATGAAAGACCTCGGTGAAGCTGCTTACATATTAGGCATAAAGATCTATAGAGATAGATCAAGATGCTTAATTGGACTTTCACAAAGCACATACCTTGACAAGATTTTGAAGAAGTTCAAAATGGATCAAGCAAAGAAAGGGTTCTTGCCTGTGTTACAAGGTGTGAAGTTGAGTCAGACTCAATGCCCGACCACTGCAGAAGATAGAGAGAAAATGAAAGATGTTCCCTATGCTTCAGCCATAGGCTCTATCATGTATGCAATGTTGTGTACCAGACCTGATGTGTGCCTTGCTATAAGTTTAGCAGGGAGGTACCAAAGTAATCCAGGAGTGGATCACTGGACAGCGGTCAAGAACATCCTGAAGTACCTGAAAAGGACTAAGGATATGTTTCTCGTGTATGGAAGTGACAAAGAGCTCACCGTAAAAGGTTACGTTGATGCAAGCTTTGACACTGATCCGGACGATTCTAAATCGCAAAACGGATACGTGTTTACATTAAACGGTGTAGCTGTCAGTTGGTGCAGTTCTAAACAAAGCATCGTAGCGGGATCTACATGTGAAGCGGAGTACATAGCTGCTTCGGAAGCAGCGTACGAAGGAGTCTGGATGAAGGAGTTCATATCCGATCTAGGTGTCATACCTAGTGCATCGGGTCCAATGAAAATCTTTTGTGACAATACTGGTGCAATTGCCTCGGCAAAGGAATCCAGATTTCACAAAAGGACCAAACACATCAAGAGACGCTTCAATTCCATCCGGGATCTAGTCCAGGTGGGAGACATAGAGATTTGCAAGATACATAGGGATCTGAATGTTGTAGACCCGTTGACTAAGCCTCTTCCACGAGCAAAACATGATCAGCACCAAAGCTCCATGGGTGTTAGAATCATTATAGTGTAATCTAGATTATTGACTCTAGTGCAAGTGGGAGACTGAAGGAAATATGCCCTAGAGGCAATAATAAAGTTATTATTTATTTCCTTCATGATAAATGTTTATTATTCATGCTAGAATTGTATTAACCGGAAACATAATACATGTGTGAATACATAGACAAACAGAGTGTCACTAGTATGCCTCTACTTGACTAGCTCGTTAATCAAAGATGGTTATGTTTCCTAACCATGAACAAAGAGTTGTTATTTGATTAACGAGGTCACATCATTAGTTGAATGATCTGATTGACATGACCCATTCCATTAGCTTAGCACCCGATCGTTTAGTATGTTGCTATTGCTTTTCTTCATGACATATACATGTTCCTATAACTATGAGATTATGCAACTCCCGTTTACCGGAGGAACACTTTGTGTGCTACCAAACATCACAACGTAAAAGGGTGATTATAAAGGAGCTCTACAGGTGTCTCCAAAGGTAGATGTTGGGTTGGCGTATTTCGAGATTAGGATTTGTCACTCCGATTGTCGGAGAGGTATCTCTGGGGCCCTCTCGGTAATGCACATCACATAAGCCTTGCAAGCATTGCAACTAATGAGTTGGTTGCGGGGTGATGTATTACAGAACGAGTAAAGAGACTTGCCAGTAACGGGATTGAACTAGGTATTGGATACCGACGATCGAATCTCGGGCAAGTAGCATACCGATGACAAAGGGAACAACGTATGTTGTGATGCGGTCTGACCGATAAAGATCTTCGTAGAATATGTAGGAGCCAATATGGGCATCCAGGTCCCGCTATTGGTTATTGACCGAAGAAGTGTCTCAGTCATGTCTACATTGTTCTCGAACCGTAGGGTCCGTACGCTTAACGTTACGATGACAATTATTATGAGTTTATGCATTTTGATGTACCGAAGGTTGTTCGGAGTCCCGGATGTGATCACGGACATGACGAGGAGTCTCGAAAGAGTCGAGACATAAAGATTGATATATTGGAAGCCTATGTTTGGATATCGGAAGTGTTCCGGGTGAAATCGGAATTTTACCGGAGTACCGGGAGGTTACCGGAACCCCCCGGGAGCTAAATGGGCCTTAGTGGGCTTTAGTGGAAAGGAGAAAGGGGCAGCCCTAGGTGGCCGCCCCCCCTCTCTCTCTTCCCCCCCTTGAGGATTCCTATTCCAACTAGGATTGGGGGGGGGGGGAATCCTACTCCCAAAGGGAGTAGGACTCCTCCTGGCGCGCCCCAAGGCTGGCCGCACCTCTCTCCCCTTGCTCCTTTATATACAGGGGCAGGGGGCACCTCTAGATACACAATTGATCCCCGTGATCGTTCCATAGCCGTGTGCGGTGCCCCCTGCCACCATATTCCACCTCGATCATATTGTAGTGGTGCTTAGGCGAAGCCCTGCGACAGTAGAACATCAAGATCGTCACCACGCCGTTGTGCTGACGGAACTCTTCCCCGACGCTTTGCTAGATCGGAGCCCGGGGATCGTCATCGAGCTGTACGTGTGCTAAGAACTCGGAGGTGCCGGAGTAACGGTGCTTGGATCGTTCGGATCGGGAAAACGTATGACTACTTCCTCTACGTTGTGTGATCGTTTCCGCAGTCGGTCTGCGTTGGTATGTAGACAACACTCTCCCCTCTCGTTGCTTTGCATCACCATGATCTTGCGTGTGCGTAGGAATTTTTTTGAAATTACTACGTTCCCCATCAACCCGTGCAATGGGCTTCTGGGCCTTGCGTTACTCCTTTATAGTTAGTATTGGTATGGCTAATGTTTGTTGGGTCTATCCCCATTTTGCGGACTGTGTCCTGATATATCTGGTTTAAACTACTGCCGCCGTCCATCAGGACTCGTGTGAAGTGGTATCCGTCAATTATCAGGTCTAACACCAAGGCAGCTCATCCTGCATGCCGGATACTTGCCGAGTAATCCCGATGGTCAAAGGTGATCGGTTGGGACGACCAGTGGCAGAACTCCATGGTGATAGGCCCTGGGGCATGTGTCTCTAGGAGTGCCGCTTTGTTTCTTCCCTTTGTCACGTGTAACACGTTTACTGTTTTGACTTCTGGTGGGAATTTCTTCTGTTCCTCAGTTCTTTGCTTGCGAGGCTCGTCCTCATCTTCGCTTGGTGTATCCTGCCCCTTGTGTTTGGCATTGAGCTTGCCGGACTGCTTGAAGACCCAACATTCTCTATGAGTATGATTCGTAGGTTTATCGGGGGTGCTGTGGATCTGGCATATTTTGTCCAGAATCTTGTTTAGGCTGGACAGTTTGTCTCTGTTGCCTTTGGAGGGAAGCTTTTGCTGACCTGCCCGAGAGCTTCTGAATCCGGCGTTTACCGCCGTGCTTTCAGCCTGTCTTCTTTATTCCGACGCTTGTTTTTGCTGTGTCATGGCTTCCCGTTTCCGTCCCTGACTTCGGATGTACTTGGGTCGCTGGTGCTGCATCGGGCTAACCAGCTGTCCTCGCCCGTGCAAAAGCAGGTCATGAGGCTTGTTAATGCTGCCATTGTTCTCGGCTTTTCTTGGCCGAGGTGTCTGGCAAGCCATTCGTCTCGAACGCTGTGCTTGAAAGCTGCTAAGGCTTCGGCGTCCGGACAATCGACTATTTGGTTCTTTTTAGTGAGAAACCTGTTCCAAAGCTTTCGGGCTGACTCTCCGGGCTGTTGAGTTATATGACTTAAATCGTCTGCATCCGGTGGTCGGACATAGGTCCCTTGAAAATTTGCCCGAAAAGCGTCTTCGAGCTCTTCCCAGCTTCCAATGGAGTTTTCGAGGAGGCTTTTAAGCCAGTGCCGAGCTGGTCCTTTGAGCTTGAGGGGTAAGTACTTGATGGCGTGGAGATCGTCTCCTCGAGCCATGTGGATATGGAGGATGTAGTCCTCAATCCAGACCCCAGGGTTTGTCGTTCCGTCGTATGCCTATATGTTTACGGGTTTGAATCCCTCTGGAAATTCATGATCCAGTACCTCATCGGTGAAACATAGGGGGTGTGCGACACCCCTGTATTTGGGTGTACCGTGGTGTTCAGATGTTTGTTGTGTTGCATTGCATGCTGGAGCGTGCTTGCTTGGCCCGTAGATGGATCTGGTTGCGCTGTCCTTTTGATGCGAGCCCTCACGTGGATCGCGTACTGGCTTGTGTGCAGCATCGTTTGCCGCTCTATGTTGGCCACGAGGTCGCCTATCCGACTGGATGGCTGTTTTGTTTTTTGATTGTGGGGGATCTAAGGCCTCCTCATCGAATTCAGGTAGCAGCTTTTGCTTCGGGTAGCTCTTTGTGTGGCGACTACCGCCATATTTTGCTGCAGTGTTGAGTACCTCACTCCATCTGATTCTGAGTGTCTTGTGCAGCCCTGAGCCTTTGCTTCTGCTTTTCCAGACTCCTCGCAGTGGCAACAAGCCCTTGATGGGTATTCTGTTGCTCCGGGTGCCCGTCCGGTGTGATGTCATCCGGACTGTTATCTTCGCCGGAGTAGGGTCGTTCGGTTTGATTCTTCGTGTTGTCGTGGTTGGACGGTGGTTCAATACCGTGTTATTCGTCCGCTGGCTCACCCTGCTCTATCATCGGGTCTGTATGATCGTTGTTTCTGCCAAGGCCGGATTTGGAGCGGCGCTTACGCCGCCACTTTGACTGCTTCTCGAGGGAACGATCCTCCGCTGCGTCCTTCCGTTCCTCGTCGTCGTTTTGTTTCGGTGTGTCCACCATGTATACATCATATGATGAAGTGGGCGTCCAGTGCCCTGTGGGCAGTGGTTCTTGTTCGTCTCCTGCATCGTCGTCCATACCGTCGATGTCTTCGGAGTCAAAGTCGAGCATGTTGGTCAAATTGTCGACAGTGGCTACTAAGTGGGTGGTGGGTGGGCGGCGAATTTCTTCATCATCCACGTCCCAATCCTGCCGAACATAGTTCGGCCAGGACTCTCCTGACAAGGAGAGAGACCTTAATGAGTTCAGTATGTCGCCAAAGGGAGAGTGCTGAAAGATATCCGTGGAGGTGAACTCCATGATCGGCGCCCAGTCGGATTCGATAGGCACGGGCGCAGGCGGTTCGGAGTCCGTGGCCGGGGAAGAATCCGGTAGTTCGGCGACACGGCTCTCGTTAGGGGTGAAGTTAGTGTTTGGCTCTATCACCGCTGAGGGTGCGGCCTCCATGGCGGGGTCTATCCACCCGTCATTGGATGGCGCTACTGGCTCCGAATTGAGGGTCGGAGCGGTCGCCGGTGCGATCTCCCGAACACTGTCCGATGGTAGAGCTAAATCATGCTCATCGTGACCGTGCGGCGCACTCGGCAAGGGCTCGAATCCATCGAAGATCAAGTCTCCGTGGATATCGGCCGTGTGGTTTATGCTTCCAAACCTGACCTGGTGGCCAGGGGCGTAACTCTCAATCTGCTCCAGATGGACAAGCGAGTTGGCCCGCAGTGCGGAGCCGCCGGATACAAAGATCTGTCCGGGGAGAAAAGTCTCACCTTGGACTGCATCGATATCGATGATCAAAGGAGCTATCAAGCCTAACGATGACGACACAGAGGAACTCTCAATGAAAGCACCAATGTCGGTGTCAAAACCGGTGGATCTCGGGTAGGGGGTCCCGAACTATGCGTCTAAGGCGGATGGTAACAGGAGGCAGGGGACACGATGTTTTACCCAGGTTCGGGCCCTCTTGATGGAGGTAAAATCCTACGTCCTGCTTGATTATTCTTAATAATATGAGTAGTACAAGAGTTGATCTACCACGAGATCGGAGAGGCTAAACAGGAACTAGCACTTGGCACTAGATCAATATGTTAGTCCCAAAAATATTATAAAAAGTTGCCAAAAGTATATGAAAGTTGTAGAATATTGGCATGGAACAATCAAAAATTATAGATACGACCGAGACGTATCGGCATCCCCAAGCTTAATTCCTGCTCGTCCTCGAGTATGTAAATGATAAAAAAAGATAATTTTTAATGTGGAATGCTACCTAGCATAATCTTGATCACATAATCTAATCATGGCATGAATATTAAGATACCAGTCATTCAAAGCAATAGTCTATCATTTGACATAAAAACAATAATACTTCAAGCCTACTAATAAAGCAATCATGTCTTTTCAAAATAACATGGCCAAAGAAAGTTATCCCTACAAAATCATATACTCTGGCTATGCTCCATCTTCACCACACAAAATATTCACATCATGCATGATACGTCCATTTTGCATCATGCTTTTATATTGATATTTATTGCATTATGGGCTGTTATTTCACATTATGTCACAATACTTATGGCTATTCTCTCTTATTTTACAAGGTTTACATAAGGAGGGAGAATGCCGGCAGCTGGAATTCTGGGCTGGAAAAGGAGCAAATATTAGAGACCTATCCTGCACAACTCCAAAAGTCCTGAAACTCCACGGAATACCTTATAATAAATAATGAAAAATCCTCGCCAAAGATGAAGACCAGGGGGCCCACACCCTTTCCACGAGGGTGGGGGGTGAGCCCCCCCTCGGGCGCGCCCCCTACCTCGTGGGCCCCCTGGTGGCTCTCCGATGACCATCTTCTCCTATATGAAGTCTTTCTCGAGAAAAAAATAAGAAGCAACCTTTCGGGACGAAACTCCGCCGCCACGAGGCGGAACCTTGGCGGAACCAATCTAGGGCTCCGGCAGAGCTGTTCTGCCGAGGAAACTTCTCTCCCGGAGGGGGAAATCATCGCCATCGTCATCACCAACGCTCCTCTCATCGGGAGAGGGCAATCTCCATCAACATCTTCATCAGCACCATCTCATCTCAAAACCCTATTTCATCTCTTGTATCCAATTCTTGTCTCCAAGTCTGGTATTGGTGCTAGTAGGTTGCTAGTAGTGTTAATTACTCCTTGTAGTTGATGCTAGTTGGTTTAATTGGTGGAAGATCATATGTTTAGATCCTTTATGCATATTATTACCCCTTTGATTATGAACATGAATATGCTTTGTGAGTAGTTACATTTGTTCCTGAGGACAAGGGAGAAGTCTTGCTATTAGTAGTCATGTGAATTTGGTATTCATTCGATATTTTGATGAGATGTATGTTGTCTATCCTCTAGTGGTGTTATGTGAACGTCGACTACAGAACACTTCACCATTATTTGGGCCTAGAGGAAGGCATTGGGAAGTAATAAGTAGATGATGGGTTGCTAGAGTGACAGAAGCTTAAACCCTAGTTTATGCGTTGCTTCGTAAGGGGCTGATTCGGATCCATATGTTTCATGCTATGGTTGGGTTTACCTTAATACTTTTGTTGTAGTTGTGGATGCTTGCAATAGAGGTTAATCATAAGTGGGATGCTTGTTCAAGTAAGAACAGCACCCAAGCACCGGTCCACCCACATGTCAAATTATATAAGTACCGAACGCGAATCATATGTACGTGATGAAAACTAGCTTGACGATATTCCCATGTGTCCTCGGGAGCGCTTTTCCTTATATAAGAGTTTGTCCAGGCTTGTCCTTTGCTACAAAAAGGATTGGGCCACCTTGATGCACTTTATTTACTTTTGTTACTTGTTGCTTGTTACAAATTATCTTATCACAAAACTATCTGTTACCACTTATTTCAGTACTTGCAGAGAATACCTTGCCAAAAACCTCTTATCATTTCCTTCTGCTCCTCATTGGGTTCGACACTCTTAATTATCAAAAGGACTACGATAGATCCCCTATACTTGTGGGTCATCAAGACTCTTTTCTGGCGCCGTTGCCGGGGAGTGAAGCGCCTTTGGTAGGTGGAATTTTGTAAGGAAAAATTTATATAGTGTGCTGAAATTTACTGTCACTTGTTACTATGGAAAGTAATCCTCTGAGGGGCTTGTTCGGGGTATCTTCATCCCGACCAGTAGAGCAAAGAGTTGCTCCTCAACCTACTGAACCTATTGAAAATGAAATTCCATATGAGTATCCTTCGGGTATCATAGAAAAACTGCTAGCTAATCCTTTTACAGGAGATGGAACAAAGCATCCTGATGAACACCTAATGTATGTGGATGAAGTTTGTGGATTATTTAAGCTTGCAAGTATATCCGATGATGTTGCTAAGAAGAAGGTCTTCCCTTTATCTTTGAAGGGAGACGCATTGATATGGTATAGGCTATGTGATGATATGAGATCATGGAACTATAGAAGATTGAAATTGGAATTTCATCAAAAGTATTACCCTA
>NC_041380.1:349940329-349946243 GCF_002162155.2 Triticum dicoccoides
TGGCCTTGCGAAGGATAAAGCATCGCTCAAGCTTGGGGGAGGCTTAAATCAATGTTATATTCATGTCCCAATCATGAGCTCCCAAGAGAAACATTTCTTCAAAAAAATTATGCTCGGCTTTCTGAAAATAATCGCACCATGCTCGATACTTCTTGTGCTGGCTCTTTTATGATGAAGACTATTGGATTTAGATGGTATTTATTGGATAGAATTAAACGCAACTCTGAAGATTGGGATCTCGACAAAGGTAAGGAGTCAGGTATAACACCTAAGTTTGATTGTGTAAATTCTTTTATGGATACCGATATTTTCCGTAAGTTTAACACTAAATATGGACTTGATTCTGAGATAGTAGCTTCTTTCTGTGAATCTTTTGCTACTTATGTTGATCTCCCTAAGGAGAAGTGGTTTAAATATCATCCTCCCATAGAAGTAAAAGTGGATGCACCTATTAAAGTTGAAGAAAAGGCTGTCACTTATAATGATCCTATTGTTCCTACTTGTTATGTTGAGAAGCCACCTTTCCCTATTAGGATAAAGGATCATGCTAAAGCTTCGACTGTGGTTTGTAAAAGCAATATTAAAACATATACACCTCCTAAGCAAGTTAAAGTAGAACCTAATATTGCTATTGTTAAAGATCTCTTGTCTGATAATATAGATGGGCATGTTATTTACTTCTGTAATGAAACTGCTAGAATTGCTAAACCCCGTGATACAAATAAACCTAGACCTGTGGTGGGCATGCCTGTTATTTCTGTTAAAATAGGAGATCATTGTTATCATGGCTTATGTGATATGGGTGCTAGTGCTAGTGCAATACCTATTGACTTATACAAAGAAATTATGCATGACATTGCACCTGTTGAGTTAGAAGAAATTGATGTTACTATTAAACTTGCTAATAGAGATACTATTTCACCAATGGGAATTGTTAGAGATGTTGAAGTCTTGTGTGGGAAAACTAAATATCCTGCTGATTTTCTTGTTCTTGGTTCCGCACAAGATAGCTTTTGTCCTATTATATTTGGTAGACCCTTCTTAAATACTGTTAATGCTAAGATAGACTACGAAAAGGATGGTGTTACTATTGGCTTGGATGATATGACTCATGAATTTAATTTCTCTAAATTTAGTAAACAACACTATGAAGAAGAATTGCCTAGTAAGGATGAAATTATTGGTCTTGCTTCTATTGCCGTACCTCCTAGTGATCCTTTAGAACAATATTTTCTAGACCACGAGAATGATATGTTTATGAATGAAAGAAGGGAAATAGATGAAGTATTATTTAAACAGGAACCTATTCTGAAACACAATTTGCCTATTGAAATCCTAGGGGATCCCCTCCACCTAAGGGTGATCCCGTGTTTGAGCTTAAACCATTGCCTGATAATCTTAAATATGCTTATCTTGATGAAAAGAAGATATATCATGTTATTATTAGTGCTAACCTTTCAGAGCATGAAGAAGAAAGATTATTGAAAACTCTGAAGAAGCACCGTGCTGCTATTGGATATACTCTTGATGATCTTAAGGGCATTAGTCCCACTCTATGTCAACATAAAATAAATTTGGAAGCAGATGCCAAACCAGTTCGTGATCCTCAACAACGTGTGAATCCTAAAATGAAAGAAGTGGTAAGAAAAGAAATACTAAAGCTTCTGGAGGCAGGTATAATTTACCCCGTTGCTGATAGTTAGTGGGTAAGTCATGTTCATTGTGTCCCTAAGAAGGGAGGTATTACTGTTGTTCATAATGATAAAGATGAATTGATTCCACAAAGGATTATTACAGGTTATAGGATGGTAATTGATTTCCGCAAATTAAATAAGGCTACTAAGAAAGATCATTACCCCTTACCTTTTGGTTTATGTAATGCACCTGCTACCTTTCAAAGATGCATGATGGCTATATTCTCTGACTTTTGTGAAAAGATTTGTGAGGTTTTCATGGACGAATTTTCCGTCTATGGATCTTCTTTTGATGTTTGCTTGAGCAATCTTGATCGAGTTTTGCATATATGTGAAGAAACTAATCTTGTCTTGAGTTGGAAAAAGTGCCACTTTATGGTTAATGAGGGTATTGTCTTGGGGCATAAAGTTTCTGAAAGAGGTATTGAAGTTGATAAAGCCAAGGTTGATGCTATTGAAAAGATGCCATGTCCCAAGGACATCAAAGGTATACGAAGTTTCCTTGGTCACACCGGATTTTATAGGAGGTTCATTAAGGACTTCTAAAAAATTTCTCGGCCTCTGACTAATTTATTACAAAAAGATATACCATTTGTCTTTGATGATGATTGTGTAGAAGCATTTGAAATACTTAAGAAAGCATTAGTCTCTGCAGCTATTGTTCAGCCACCTGATTGGAATTTACCCTTTGAAATTATGTGTGATGCTAGCGATCATGATGTAGGTGCTGTTCTAGGGAAAAGAGTTGATAAGAAATTAAATGTTATCCATTATGCTAGTAAGACTCTAGACAATGCTCAAAGAAATTATGCCACTACTGAAAAAGAACTTTTAGCAGTTGTATTTTCTTGTGATAAGTTCAGACCTTATATTGTTGATTCTAAAGTAACTATCCACACTGATCATGCTGCTATTAAATATCTTATGGAGAAGAAAGATGCTAATCCTAGACTTATTAGATGGGTCCTCTTGCTACAAGAATTTGATTTGCATATTATTGATAGAAAAGGATCTGAGAACCCCGTTGCAGACAACTTATCTAGGTTAGAGAATGTTCTTGATGACCCACTACCTATTGATGATAGCTTTCCTGATGAACAATTAAATGCCATAAATACTTCTCGTAGTACTCCTTGGTATGCTGATTATGCTAATTACATTGTTGCTAAATTCATACCACCCAGCTTCACATACCAACAAAAGAAAAAGTTCTTCTATGATTTGAGACATTACTTTTGGGATGACCCACATCTTTATAAAGAAGGAGCAGATGGTGTTATTAGACGTTGTGTACCTGAGCATGAACAAGAACAGATCCTACGCAAGTGCCACTCCGAAACTTATGGAGGACACCACGCGGGAGATAGAACTGCACATAAGGTATTGAAATCCGGTTTTTATTGGCCTACTCTCTTCAAGGATGCCCGTAAGTTTGTCCTATCTTGTGATGAATGTCAAAGAATTGGTAATATTAGTAGACGTCAAGAAATGCCTATGAATTATTCACTTGTTATTGAACCATTTGATGTTTGGGGCTTTGATTATATGGGACCTTTTCCAGCCTCTAATGGATATACACATATTTTAGTTGCTGTTGATTACGTTACTAAGTGGGTAGAAGCTATTCCAACTAGTAGTGCTGATCATAACACTTCTATTAAAATGCTTAAAGAAGTTATTTTTCCGAGGTTTGGAGTCCCTATATATTTAATGACTGATGGTGGTTCACATTTTATTCATGGTGCTTTCCGTAAAATGCTTGCTAAATATGACGTCAATCATAGAATTGCATCTCCGTATCACCCATAGTCTAGTGGTCAAGTAGAAGTGAGTAATAGAGAACTCAAATTAATTTTGCAAAAGACTATCAATAGGTCTAGAAAGAATTGGTCCAAGAAACTTGATGATGCATTATGGGCCTATAGAACTGCATATAAAAATCCTATGGGTATGTCTCCGTATGAAATGGTATATGGAAAAGCATGTCACTTACCTCTCGAACTAGAACATAAGGCATATTGGGCTATTAAAGAGCTCAATTATGATTTCAAACTTGCCGGTGAAAAGAGGTTATTTGATATTAGCTCACTTGATGAATGGAGAACCCAAGCTTATGAAAATGCCAAGTTGTTTAAAGAAAAGGTTAAAAGATGGCATTACAAAAGGATACAAAAGCGTGAGTTTAATGTAGGTGATTATGTATTGCTATACAACTCTCGTTTAAGATTTTTTGCAGGTAAAATTCTCTCTAAATGGGAAGGCCCCTATGTTATCAAGGAAGTCTATCGTTCCGGTGCCATAAAAAACAACAACTTCGAAGGCACAAATCCGAAGGTGGTAAACGGTCAGAGAATTAAACATTATATCTCAGGTAATCCCATAAATGTTGAAACCAATATTATTGAAACCGTAACCCCGGAGGAATACATAAGGGACACCTTCCAGAACGTTTTAGACTCCGAAAAGGAATAGGTATGTGGTACGGTAAGTAAACCGACTCCAAAACAATTTTAAGGCAATATTTCTCCGTTTTGGAATATTTAGAAAAATAGAAAATTAAGTAGCAGTCCGGGAAGGACACGAGGGCCCCACGAGGGTGGAGGTCGCACCCCCTGGGCGCGCCCCCTACCTCGTGAGCTCCTCGTGTGCTTTCCGGACTCCGTTTTCTTGCACGATACGTATTTTGGTCGGTAAAAATTCACTATATATTCTCCTGAAGGTTTTGACTCCCGTATCACGCAAATATCCTCTATTCTTGTTTTGGGTTGTTCTCTGTCAGGGTTGTCAAGGCCAGGCATCATGTCATCCCCCTCCTCCAACAACGGTAACAAAGATGCCTGGCTAATGAAGATAGAGCTGAAGAGGGAAGAACCCATGGAGATCAACAAGGATGAAGGGATCAAGAAGGCCACGGAGAACCAAGCTCCGGCAACAGAAGACATCCTTCAACTTGATCACAACCTTCTTACCCCAACTGAGATTGAAGCTTTCCAGATGATTGAGTTAACTCGTATTCAAAACAAGTATCTCACAAGTGAAAATATTTTGTTGAAGGAGCATATCTTTGCACTCAAGGGCATTATTCGCAAGCTAGAGGACCTCTTACGCTCGATGTGCGACTATCCATCACCTCCATCTTCACCAACCAAGGAGACATAATAACATGAGTATGGGCACTCCCCTTGGCAACTGCCAAGCTTGGGGGAGGTGCCCCGGTATCTTATCACAATCACAACTCCTATCTTTACCATTTTCCTTAGTTCGACCCTATTAGTAGTATTTTGATCTAGTAGAATAAAGTTTATGGCATGATATAGTTTTAAGTTTTGCTTTATGATCTCTCTATGTAATCGAGTCCGTGAGCTATATAATAAAGATTAGTGTTGAGTCAAGGGCTTGATTTCCTTGCTATGATCTTAGGTGAATAAAAGAAAGAGAAAAAGAATAAGAAGAAACAAAAGTTCATATTGATCTTATTGATAGTAATGACTTCACATAGAAAGAGTGTGATGATTAAAAGTTGTTGGGAGTTGGCACACATAGCTTTGGTCATCGTTGCAATTAATAGGAAGTAATAAGGAAAGAGAGGTTTCACATATAAATATACTATTATTGACATCTTTTATGATTGGGAGCACTCATCAAAATATGACATGCTAAAGAGTTGATGTTGGACAAGGAAGACAATGTAATGGGTTATGTTTTCTTATATCTGAGATAAAGTATGTTGTCATGGATCATCCAACATGTTGAGCTTGCCTTTCCCCCTCATGCTTGCCAAATTCTCAGCACCAAATAGAGATACTAGTTGTGCTTCCAAATACCCTTAAACCAGTTTTGCCGTGAGAGTCCATCATATCTACCTATGGATTGAGTAAGATCCTTCAAGTAAGTTGTCATCGGTGCAAAGCAATAAAAATTGCTCTAAATATGTATGATTAGTGTGGGAGAAATAAGCTTTATACGATCTTTTGATGTGGAAGTAATAAAAGCGACGGACTGCATAATAAAGGTTCATATCACAAGGGGAAATACAAAGTGACGTTCTTTCGCATTAAGATTTTGTGCATCCAACCATAAAAGCGCATGGCAACCTATGCTTCCCTCTGCGAAGGGCCTATCTTTTATTATTATCTTCTACCCTATGCAAGTGTCATGGTGATCTTCACCTCTCCCTTTTTCATTTTATCCTTTGACAAGCCCAGCATGTTGGAAAGAAC
>NC_041380.1:349946357-349948801 GCF_002162155.2 Triticum dicoccoides
ATTGGATGTAGGGGCATGAGTTATTATTGTTGACATTACCCTCGAGGTAAAAGGTTGTGGGGCGAAACTATAAGCCCCTATCTTTCTCTGTGTCCGATTAAAACTCCGTAACCACAAGTATTGCGCGAGTGTTAGCAATTATGAAGGACTAGATGATAGTTGAGTATGTGGACTTGTTTTTTAGCTCTGACATAGACTCTTTCTGATGTTATGATAAATTGCAATTGCTTCGATGACTAAGGTTATAGTTTGTTGGTTCTCAATAAGGTTTCTGATTCATACTTTTGCATTGTGAATAGATCATCACTTGAACATAAGTAATCATATGACAATATCTATATATGTTCTTGTTATGAGAATAATCATGATGCCTTCATGTCCGTATTTTATTTTTATCGATGCCTCTACCTCTAAACATGGGGACATATTTAATGTTATCGTCTTTCGTTTGAGGACAAGCAAGGTCTAAGCTTGGGGGAGTTGATACGTCCATTTTGCATCATGCTTTTATATCGATATTTATTGCATTATGGGCTGTTATTTCACTTTATGTCACACTACTTATGGCTATTCTCTCTTATTTTACAAGGTTTACATAAGGAGGGAGAATGCCGGGAGCTGGAATTCTGGGCTGGAAAAGGAGCAAATATTAGAGACCTATCATGCACAACTCCAAAAGTCCCGAAACTCCACGGAATACCTTATAATAAACAATGAAAAATCCTCGCCAAAGATGAAGACCAGGGGGCCCACACCCTTTCCATGAGGGTGGGGGGCGCCCCCCTACCTCCTGGGCCCCTGGTGGCTCTCCGATGACCATCTTCTCCTATATGAAGTCTTTCGTCGAGAAAAAAAGTAAGAAGCAACCTTTCGGGACGAAACTCCGCCGCCACAAGATGGAACCTTGGCGGAACCAATCTAGGGCTCCGGCAGAGCTGTTCTGCTAGGGAAACTTCTCTCCCGAAGGGGGAAATCATCGCCATCGTCATCACCAACGCTCCTCTCATCGGGAGAGGGCAATCTCCATCAACATCTTCATCAGCACCATCTCATCTCAAAACCCTAGTTCATATCTTGTACCCAATTCTTGTCTCCAAGTCTGGGATTGGTGCTAGTAGGTTGCTAGTAGTGTTAATTACTCCTTGTAGTTGATGCTAGTTGGTTTAATTGGTGGAAGATCATATGTTCAGATCCTTTATGCATATTATTACCCCTCTGATTATGAACATGAATATGCTTTCTGAGTAGTTAAGTTTGTTCCTGAGGACAAGGGAGAAGTCTTGCTATTAGTGGTCATGTGAATTTGGTATTCGTTCGATATTTTGATGAGATGTATGTTGTCTAGCCTCTAGTGGTGTTATGAGAACGCCGACTACATAACACTTCACCATTATTTGGGCCTAGAGGAAGGCATTGGGAAGTAATAAGTAGATGATGGGTTGCTAGAGTGACAGAAGCTTAAACCCTAGTTTATGCGTTGCTTCGTAAGGGGCTGATTTGGATCCACATGTTTCATGCTATGGTTAGGTTTACCTTAATACTTTTGTTGTAGTTGCGGATGCTTGCAATAGAGGTTAATCATAAGTGGGATGCTTGTTCAAGTAAGAACATCACCCAAGCACCGGTCCACCCACATGTCAAATTATCAAAGTACCGAAGGCGAATCATATGAACGTGATGAAAACTAGCTTGATGATATTCCCATGTGTCCTTGGGAGCGCTTTTCCTTATATAAGAGTTTATCCTGGCTTGTCCTTTGCTACAAAAAGGATTGGGCCGCCTTGCTGCACTTTATTTACTTTTGTTACTTGTTGCTCGTTACATATTATCTTATCACAAAACTATCTGTTACCACTTATTTCAGTACTTGCAGAGAATACCTTGCTGAAAACCGCTTATCATTTCCTTCTGCTCCTCATTGGGTTCGACACTCTTACTAATCGAAAGGACTATGATAGATCCCCTATACTTGTGGGTCGTCAATGCACAACCCCGATGACAAGCCGAGCAATTGGTTTATACTTTTTAACGCGCTTCAGCATTTTCAACCCTCACGCAATACATGAGCGCAAGACATGGATATAGCACTATGGGTGGAATAGAATATGATGATGGGGGTTATGTGGAGAAGACAAAAAGGGAGAAAGTCTCACATCGACGTGGCTAATCAACGGGCTATGGAGATGCCCATCAATTGATGTCAATGTGAGGAGTAGGGATTGCCATGCAATGGATGCACTAGAGCTATAAGTATATGAAAGCTCAAACTGAAACTAAGTGGGTGTGCATCCAACTTGCTTGCTCATGAAGACCTCGGGCATTTGAGGAAGCCCATCATCGGAATATACAAGACAAGTTCTATAATGAAAATTCCCACTAGTATATGAAAGTGATAACTCAAGAGACTCTCTATATGAAGAACATGGTGCTACTTTGAAGCACAA
>NC_041380.1:349949071-349987366 GCF_002162155.2 Triticum dicoccoides
TCTTTTTTTCCTTTTTTTCTTATTTTCTTTTTTCATCCGGAGTCTCATCCCGACTTGTGGGGGAATCATAGTCTCCATCATCCTTTCCTCACTGGGGCAATGCTCTAATAATGATGATCATCACACTTATATTTACTTACAACTCGATATTACAACTCGATACTAGAACAAAGATATGACTCTATATGAATGCCTCTGCGGTGTACCGGGATGTGCAATGATCGAGCGTAGCAATGACATCAAAAAATGGACAAGCCATGAAAACATCATGCTAGATATCTTACGATCATGCAAAGCAATATGACAATGAATGCTCAAGTCATGTATATGATGATAATGGAAGTTGCATGGCAATATATCTCGGAATGGCTATGGAAATGCCATAATAGGTAGGTATGGTGGCTGTTTTGAGGAAGATATAAGGAGGCTTATGTGTGACAGAGCGTATCATATCACGGGGTTTGGATGCACCGGCGAAGTTTGCACCAACTCTCGAGGTGAGAAAGGGAAATGCACGGTACCGAAGAGGTTATCAATGATGGAAGGGTGAGAGTGCGTATAATCCATGGACTCAACATTAGTCATAAAGAACTCACATACTTATTGCAAAGGTTTATTAGCCCTCAAAGCAAAGTACTACTATGCATGCCCCTAGGGGGATAGATTGGTAGGAAAAGACCATCGCTTGTCCCCGACCGCCACTCATAAGGAAGACAATCAATAAATACCTCATGCTCCGACTTTGTTACATAACGGTTCACCATACGTGCATGCTAAGGGTCACAAACCCCAACACAAGTATTTCTACTAATCCACAACTACCCACTAGCATGACTCTAATATCACCATCTTTATATCGCAAAACTATTGCAAGGAATCAAACATATCATATTCGGTGATCTACAAGTTTTATGTAGGATTTTATGACTAACCATGTGAATGACCAATTCCTTTCATCTCTCTAAATAGATATAAGTGAAGCAAGAGAGTTTAATTATTTCTACAAAATATATTCCCACGCTCTGACAAATATAAGTGAAGCAAAAGAGCATTCTACAAATGGCGGTTTTCTATGTAAAGAGAAACAAGCAATCCAAACTTCAAATGATATAAGTGAAGCACATGAAGCATTCTATAAAGCCATACTCAAAAGATATAAGTGAAGTGCAAAGAGAATTCTATAAATCAATCAAGGACTATCTCATACCAGCATGGTGCATAAAATAAAAATGAAAACTAAATGCAAAAGACGCTCCAAGATTACACATGTCACATGAATGAAACGAATCCAAAAACATACTGATACTTGTTGAAGAAAGAGGGGATGCCTTCTGGGGCATCCCCAAGCTTAGACGCTTGAGTCTCCTTGAATATTTACTTGGGGTGCCTCGGGCATCCCCAAGCTTGAGCTCTTGCCTCTCTTCCTTCTTCTCACATCGAGACCTTCTCGATCATCAAACACTTCATCCACACAAAACTTCAACAGAAAACTCGGTAAGATCCGTTAGTATAATAAAGCAAATCACTACTCTAAGTACTGTTGCAAACCAATTCATATTTTATTTTTGCATTGTGTCTACTGTAATATAACTTTTTCATGGCTTAATCCACTGATATAATTCGATAGTTTCATCAAAACAAGCAAACTATGCATCAAAAACAGAATCTGTCTAAAACAGAACAGTCTATAATAATCTGAACATTCACCATATTTATGATACTTGAAAAATTCTACTAAAATTAGGAAAAATAAACAATTTGTACATAAAGACATTTCAAAAATAATCAGAACCATTTGACGTTCCAGAAAAAAATGTAAAAGCGTGCACTACAGCCAAAGTTTTTGTCCTGCACCGTACAAACCATCAAGCAAATGTAAACATCCTAAAGGCAAACCTTGGCACATTATTTTTATAATACAATGGGATTGTACAAGGGGATAATTATTTTTGTTGAAAAGTTTCTGTAATCAAGATTCAAAAAGTTTCCGTGAGCATGAACAAAGTTCAAGGCTAGCTCCCACTTCAACAATGCTTGTCTCTCTCACTTTCGCTTTTCTTTTTGAAAAAGTTTTGGGTTCCCCTCTTTATTTTTTTATTTTTAAACTATATAAAAGCACACAACAAAAATAAATGACTCTCTAAAACTCCCGGGTTGTCTCCCTGGCAGCGCTTTCTTTAAAGACATTAAGCTAGGCATATAGTGCTCAAGTAATGAATCCACCCGGATCCCAAGGTATATCAAAGCCAATTTTAATTAACAATGATTTGTAATTTAGTAGTGAGCACAAAGTAACATATATCATGCAACAACGAAGTCTAACTCTCTTCATATGCATCGGCATGTCATAAAAGAACAAATCATGCACACATAGTAAAGGCCAATGCATAGTATAAACAGTTTCTTGCAATTTTATCGTATTGGAAACATAGAGAGGTGAAGATATAGTTCCTCTCTCATAATAATTGCAAGTAGGAGCAGCAAGCACATGCATATTATATCTATCAAAATCATCATGTGTAATAGTAAAACGCAACCCATCAATATAATCCTTAATAAGCACAAACTTCTCCGATATAGTGTAGTTTGGAGAATTCAAAAAGATAATAGGACTATCATGTGTGGGTGCAATAGCAAAAATTTCATGTGTAACATAAGGAACTATAGCAAGTTCATCTCCATAAGCATAATTCATATTGGCATCTTGGCCACAAGCATAGCAAGCATCATCAAAAAGGTATATTTCAAAAGAATCAACGGGATCATAGAAATTATCATAGCATTCATCTTTCGGTAAGCATGAAGGGAAATTAAACAATGTATGAGTTGAAGAGTTACTCTCATCAGAAGGTGGGCACGGGTGATCAATCCGCTCTTCCTCCTTTTGTTCTTCGCTCTCCTCCTCATCTTTTTCATCCAATGAGCTCACAGTTTCATCAATTTCTTCTTCCATAGACTCCTGCAAAATATTAGTCTCTTTTGGGACAGCGGAGACTTTCTCAATAAGCGCATCAATATAGGAATTATATTCATAATTATCATAGCAATATTTCAATATAGCAAAATTTTCAGGCCTATAAACATCATCATCAAAAGCTTCATACTTTTCAAACAAATATTCAATTTCATAAGCACCCTTAAAAGCAACAAATTATTCTATTTGTTCCGCATCATAGTAGTCATATATACCTCTAGCATAAGAAGCCAAAGTTTCATTATCATTAAATTCACATGAAAAGGGAAGGTGTGGAGCCTTCATCCTAGAGCAACAAGTATAATCATATCTCAAGCATAGTTGCCTAGCATACCAATATAACATATAAATTTGATCCCATAATAGTTTCCCTTTTTGAGTCAAGCGATAATCCCTAAAGTATTCACGTTGATCCAACGTGACTCCCATTATCAAATTGAATGGGGTTTTCTCTGGATTATCAAAGTAGTACATAATATCTGTCACATAACGAGAATTTGAGGGTTTTAGGAGGTTTCCCATCTCCATAAGTAGCAAGTACACCTAATTTTTTTTGATATTTCGTGTTCCATATCCATAACTAAAGATAAAGAAAAACTAAGAACAACAAATAAAAATTACTTAGTGATAAAGCAAACAAGCACACACGAGAATATTCACCCCACGCTATTGCTCCCCAGCAACGGCGCCAGAAAAAGGTCTTGATAACCCACAAGTATAGGGGATCGCAAAAGTTTTCGATAAGTAAGAGTGTCGAACCCAACAAGGAGCTAAAGGTAGAACAAATATTCCCTCAAGTTCTATCGACCACCGATACAACTCTACGCACGCTTGACGTTCGCTTTACCTAGAACAACTATGAAACTAGAAGTATTATGTAGGTGTTTTTGGATAGATTTGAAAGATAATAAAGAGCACATAAATATAAAGTAGGGGCTGTTTAGATAAAGACACAACTAAGTTAGTTTTAGTAAAGATCTTTTTGTTACGAGGAAGTTATTTGTCCCTAGGCAACCGACAACTAGACTGGTAATCATTGTTGCAATTTTATATGAGGGAGAGGCATAAGCTAACATACTTTCTCTACTTGGATCATATGCACTTATGATTGGAACTCTAGCAAGCATCCGCAACTACTAAAGATCATTAAGGTAAAATCCAACCATAGCATTAAAGCATCAACTCCTCTTTATCCCATACGCAACAACCCCCTTACTCGGGTTTGTGTTTCAGTCACTCACGCAACCCACTATAAGAGAATCATGAACGTATTGCAACACCCTACAACGGGTATCCCTCACGCTTGCACGACATGGACAGCACCATAGGACAGCACCAATAATAAAACATGCAACTCAAACCAATCTTGATCATCAAATAGCCCATAGGACAAAACGGATCTACTCAAACATCATAGTATAGCCATACATCATTGGGAAATAATATATAGCATTGAGCACCATGTTTAAGTAGATATTACAGCAGGTAAGAGAGAGGTTGCACTGCTGCATAGAGGGGGGAAGAGTTGGTGATGATGGAGGTGAAGTTGTTGGTGAAGATTGCGGTGATGATGATGGCCCCCGGTGGCACTCCGGCGCCACCGAAAGCGAGGGGAGAGAGCCCCCATCCTTCTTCTTCTTCCTTGACCTCCTCTCTAGATGGGAGAAGGGTTTCCCCTCTGGTCCATGGTCTCCATGGCATGGGAGCGGCGAGAGCCCCTCCGATATTGAATCTGTCTCTCTGTCTCTCTCTGTTTCTGCGTTCTTAGATTCTACCCTTTCACCGTTTCTTATATTCCCAGAGATCCGTAACTCCGATTGGGCTGAAATTTTAACACGGTCTCTATCCGGATATTATCTTTCTTACGGCGAAAGAAGGGCATCAACTCTCTTACGAGGTGGCCACGAGGGTCAGGGGCGCGCCCAGGGGGGTGGGGCGCGCCCCCCTGCCTCGTGCCTCCCTCGGTCACCGCCTCGCGTGGATTTTTGTTCCCAAAAATCATATATATTCCAAAAAAATCTCTATCAGTTTTTATCCCGTTTGGACTCCGTTTGATATGGATATTCTGCGAAACAAAAAACATGCAATGAATAGGAACTAACACTGGGCACTAGATCAATATGTTAGTCCCAAAAATAGTATAAAAAGTTGCCAAAAGTATATGAAAGTTGTAGAATATTGGCATGGAACAATCAAAAATTATAGATACAACAGAGTTGTATCATGGTTTAGCAAGAAACCTAAGTTGTCGTTTCTTAAAGTTTGGGGTTGCGATGCTTATGTGAAAAAGTTTCATCTTGATAAGCTCAAACCCAAGTCGGAGAAGTGCGTCTTCATTGGATACCCAAAAGTAACTGTTGGATACACCTTCTATCACAGATCCGAAGGCAAGATATTTGTTGCTAAGAATGGATCCTTTCTAGAGAAGGAATTTCTCTCGAAAGAAGTGAGTCGGAGGAAAGTAGAACTTGATGAGGTAAATGTACCTGCTCCCTTATTGGAAAGTAGTTCATCACATAAATCTGTTCCTGTGACTCCTACACCAATTAGTGAGGAAGCTAATGATGATGATCATGTAACTTCAGATCTAGTTACTACCGAACCTCGTAGGTAAACCGGAGTGGTATGGTAATCCTGTTCTGGAGGTCATTGTAAGGGCATATTTATCCCTAAGGTGTTTTGGTGATTGATGACAGTGCGTTTGTGGACTAATCGTGTGCCTTGAGTTTCCAAGACGTTTCATCGCTAGGCACTAGACGGTTTTGTGCCCCTTGAAGACTGTTGAAGACGGCGTCTTTTCTATGTTTCTTTTTGGTGGATTTGAGTCGTAGGAAAGCCATACTATTAAGAGGGGGTCCGCGTCGGAAAGGTTTGGGTGGAATCATCACGTACACGTCTCTTTCTAGTCCCATCCTTTCTCCTGCACCTTGGAGCATCCTCCGTTGTTATCTCGTCACCTTGTTTCTGGCTGCTATGTTGGCTCGCGGTAGTACTGCTCCAGGTGAGCGGTAGTACCGTGCTGCGGCGCGGTAGTACCGCAGGTGCCCACGGTAGTACCGCTTCCCTGGAGCTGCACTCCAGTGGCCCACCAGGCTAGTACCGCTCCCTCGTGATAGTAGAGGCGGATGTAATTTTTTACATCCGCGCCTACCACGGTAGTACCAGAACCCTTCCGCGGTAGTACCGTGCTCAGCTGTCAGGCAGTAGTACCGCACCTCTGCGGTAGTACTGTGTCGGGTTTTTGCTTCTTCCGTTTTTCAGCGGAAGTAGGCACGGATGTTTCCTTATTCCTTGGCTAGGGGATTCCTGCCTTGTGGTAGTACCGCAAGGGGAAGCGATAGTACCGTGCTCGCGGAAGTACCGCCCTCAGCACTTGTGCTACAGGTCTGCCCTAGCTATTGCTAGTGCTGCGGCAGTACCGCGGGCCTGCACTGTTGTACCGTGTGGCCTTGGGGTAGTACCGCTTGGCAGCAAGCGGAAGTACCGCGTGGCCCTGCGGTAGTACCGCTGGCCTGGAGCGGTAGTACCACTGGCTGCGGGCTGGTAGGTGGATAACGGTTGGATCTTTGTCCCACACTATAAAAGGGGTCCCCTTCTTCCCCGTTGACTCATCTCTTCCACCCCTAAGCTCCATTGTTGCTCTAAGCTTCATTTTCGCCCGATATCACTCCCTAGCCAATCAAACTTGTTGATTTGCTCGGGAGCAGTTGAGAAGGCCTCGATCCACACTTCCACCAAGAGAAATTTGATTCCCCCCACTAATCCCTTGCGAATCTTGTTACTCTTGGGTGTTTGAGCATCCTAAACGGTTGAGGTCACCACGGAGCCATAGTCCATTGTGGTGAAGCTTCATGGTGTCATTGGGAGACTCCAATTGAGTTGTGGAGATTGCCCCAACCTTGTTTGTAAAGGTTCGGTCGTCGCCTCCAAGGGCACCAATAGTGGAATCACGGCATCTCGCATTGTGTGAGGGAGTGAGGAGAATACGGTGGCCCTAGTGGCTTCTTGGGGAGCATTGTGCCTCCACACCGCTCCAACGGAGACGTACTTCCCCTCAAAGGGAAGGAACTTTGGTAACACATCCTCGTCTCCACCGGCTCCACTCTTGGTTATCTCGTGCCTTTACTTGTGCAAGCTTATTTGTGTTATATCTCCTGCTTGCTTGTGTTCCTATCCTTGTTGCATCATATAGGTTGCTCACCTAGTTGCATATCTAGACAACCTACTTCGATGCAAAGTTTAAATTCTTAAAGAAAAGCTAAAAATTGTTAGTTGCCTATTCACTCCCCCCCTCTAGTCAACCATATCGATCCTTTCAATTGGTATCAGAGCCTCATCTCTTTATTAAGGACTTTGTCGTCCGAAGAGTATGGTTGATACCGTGGACGGTGTGGAGGAACACTCCGGTGTGAATCCGATATCGTCTACGGGCGATGGGGGAACCTCGGTCTCTCGTGAGGAGTTTAATGTGGCCTTGGAGACATTGAAAACCTCCATGACGACCGAGGTTGAAAGCATGTTTACTAAATTCCTTGAAGGGCTTAAACTATCCACCGCACCGTTGAAAGTGGGTGATTCCACCGACAAGGTGACGGATGCTATCTCCGACAAGGGGGAAGCTAGGAGTGAAAAGGCTCCTTCTTCTAGTGGTAAAAATGGCACCGGCATCTTTGCTCATGTGGAACCACCACTTGTTTATGGTGGACCGGTTCCCTCCACTCATTTGAATCATGCCGGTCCTCCTCCTAAGGTTGTAAAAAATGAGGACTTTGATTCTTGGGTTTACGCTTTAAGCGTCATTTAAATCATGTGAACACTAATCTTTGGAGAATCATTGAAGAAGGTTTCCATCCGCATGATCCAAGCAACTTCACTCCTCAAGAATCCGCGGATAACCAATTCAATGAGAATGCTCTCTTCATCATTCAAGATGCAATTCCACCCGAAGATCTACCACATCTTTGGCCCTTCGCCTTGGCCAAAGACGCATGGCTTTGTGTTGTCTCACTCTACCGGGGAAGCGCAAGTATTCAACGCTCTAACTATGAAGTGGTGCAAGATGAAGCCGATGAGTTCACAATGAAAGAAGATGAAGAACCTCATGAGCTTTATCGGAGAGTAACCAAACTCGCGGTCTCACTCTGAGATCATGGGAGCAAGGACACGGATGACAATTGGATCAAGCGCAAATTCCTCAAGGCAATGATGCCTTACCACAAGGCCATGTCCTCCATCATTCGTCAAAGGCCGTACTTCCACACTTTGACCTCAAGCGAAGTGTTGGATGAGTTTGTGGCCATGAACATCTTGGACAAGACCGCCGACAATGCGGTGCTTCATTCTCAAAGGGCAAAGAAGCCCAACCTTGCTTTGAAGGCCAAGGTCTGCGTTGAACAAGAAGAAGAGGAAGAAGAAGAGGAGAGCAACCTCGAAGATACAAAGTATGCATATCATGAACACATGGCACTTGCTTCGAGGCAATTTTGGAGCAAGAAAAACTCAAGGCCAAACTTTAGCAAAAACAACTCAAGCGGCACGAAGAGCAAGCAACGTGTAAGGACTTGCTACAATTGTGGAAATGTGAGTCATTTTGTTGCGGAGTGCCCGTATGAGAAGAGGGAAGACAATGGTGGAAAGCTCATCCGAAAAGACAAGGCCAAGTCATTCCCCAATAAGAGCAACTTCACCAAGAAGACTCCTCCCAAGGCATTGGTGGTACAAGAATAGTACAATGAGGATGATGACGATGATGAAGATGATGAGTCGGTTGCCATGGCCTCAGTTGCCATTGCAACAACTCCACGGGTGTCTCTCTTAGACTCACCCAATGAGAGCATCACCGCCAAGTGCCTCATGGCTAAAGCCACCAATAAGGTAACCCCCAACATCAAAACTACTATCATTAATCATCCTTCTTCGAGGGATAGCATTAATGAACATGATGAAGCTAATGTGGAGGTGAATGAGTTTGAGGCCTTTATGGGCAAACTTAAGGGTAAATCCAAGAAGCATTTTGTTGCTCTCTTGGAACAACTTGGTGAAGCCAATGACATGATCGAGACTCACGAAGATACCATCTCTAAGATGGAAGGGCATAGTCGTGACTATGCCGATGAGATCTCGGGTCTTTCCAATGCTCTTGAGGAAGAGCGTGGTCTTCATTTGGCTCTTGAGGAGTCACATAACATTTATCATGCTAAGTTAAAGAAAGATTTTGATCATGTTCTCATTGTCTCTCGTGTGCTAAACTTTGAGAAGGCCAAACTTGAGGTTGATCTTGCTAGACTCAAAGAGGAGTTTGATCTACTTGACAAGGCTCACAAGGTCTTGAAGGGTGCTCATGCTAGCCTCAAAGAGTCTCATGATCAACTTCAAGTAAAGCTAACCAAGGAAAAAGCCACTTTTCCTCATATGATGTTAATTGATAATGCAAATGCTACTAACCCGTGTTGTGAGCATGTGCATCTTGTTGAGGAGAACGCTAAGCTAAAGGTGCAAACTGAGAGAGGTCTTGCGACTTGCATACAAGGCAAGAAGAACCTCAACGACCTCTTGATCAACCAAAAGGGAGTTGTGGCCAAGGAAGGGATTGGGTACGTGCCCAAGTCCAAGAATAAGAAGAAGAATGAAAAGACCAAACGACCTCCTCCTCTCATGCAAACCTTTGTGAAGGAGGGAGAGAGTGCTTCCAAGGAGAAGAAGAACAATGCGAAGGGTGGCGTGTCGAAAAGGGCAATGCAACTCCTCCCATCAAAGTCGGCGACTTTAATCCTTCTTATATGTTATGTCGTGCTAGTGATGGGCATGTCTATGCCAAATTCGTTGGTTCTCCTCATGAGTACATTGAATGGTCTATTTGGGTTCCAAAGACCCTTGTTACTAAAATCAAAGGACCCATTACAAAATGGGTACCTAAAACCAAGCATTGATCTCTTGTAGGTGTTTGCTTCCGGTGGGGGATCATGGTTGCTCGATAGCGGAGCTACAAATCATATGACCGGAAGCAAGGACTTGGTGGTGGACGTGCATAAGATTCCATCTATGCCCACCAATGTCGAGTGGGGTGACGCCTCATCTTCTAAGGTATTGGGACTTGGCAAGGTAGTCATCTCTCATGATCTCACGATCGAGAAGGTCATGCTTGTTGAGTCCCTTGCATACAATTTACTTTCCGTTCGTCAACTTGCAATCATGGGATTTGCCACTTTCATTGATATCGATACCGTGGCCCTCTTGTGGAGCAAGACTCTTAAACTAGCCTTTGTTGGGCATGTCGAGAACGGTCTATATGTGATTAACTTTTCGGAGCGACCCACTAAGACCGCGACATGCCTAATGGTTAAAGTTGATGTGGGATGGCTTTGGCATCGCCGTTTAGCCCATGTCAATATGAGATCTTTACAAAGTCTTCTCAAGGGGGACCATGTCCGTGGACTAACGAATGTTAGTTTTGCTAAAGATCGTGCTTGCAGTGCTTGTATCGAAGTAAAGCTACATGAGAAGGCTCACCCTCCCACGACTATCATTTACTCAAAGAGGCCTTTGGAGCTCCTTCACTTGGATCTCTTTGGGCCTCCATCCTTCGATAGTCTTGGGGGTAGGAAGTATTGCTTGGTGATTGTGGATGACTACTCAAGATACACTTGGGTGTATTTCTTCAAGAGGAAGAGCGAGACCCAACAAACCATCATTGACTTTGCAAATGAAGCACAACGTCAACACAATGCAAAGATCTTGACAATAAGAAGTGACAACGGCACCGAGTTCAATAATTAAACCTTGGATGAGTTTCTTAGTGATGAGGGGATAAAGCATCAATATTCCGCACCTTACACCCCTCAACAAAACGGTGTTGCGGAGAGGAAGAATCGGACATTGATGGATGCGGCAAGGACCATGATGGCGGAGTTCAAGTCTCCATACAACTTTTGGGCCGAAGCCATCAACACCGCATGTCATGCATCCAATCGGCTCTACCTCCGCAAGGGCTTGAACAAGACTCCATATGAGATACTCACCGGTAACAAGCCCAACCTCAAGTACTTTCGGGTGTTTGGGGGTAAGTGTTTCATTCTCAAGAAAGGTGTTCGGTTGTCTAAATTTGAGACTAGAGCTTATGAGGGCATATTTGTTGGTTATGCTACAAACTCTCATGCTTACCATGTCCTCAATAAATCCACGGGACTTATTGAGGAGACGTGTAACGTGGAGTTTGATGAGAATAACGGCTCCCAGGTGGAGCAAAGTGGCACTTGTGATGTAGGTGATGAAATTCCTCCTCAAGCCATAAGAAGAATGGGTCTGGGTTTTATCCTACCCATTGAGGAACCCCTTGTGGCCGAAGGAGAAGGACAAAGCTCCACTCAAGTGGAGCCATCACCAACCCAAGGCCCATACGCTTCCGAAGAACAACATGAAGGCCCTCATCCTCAAGAACAAGACCAAGGGCAAGATCATGCTCAAGATGGTGTTGACACACCAAGTGATGCCCAAGGTCAAGTTCTCTCCTTCGAGCAAGTTCAAGAACAAGAACAAGCTCAAGACGACGCTCAAGATGATCAAGTGACCACTCCTCGTCTCACCCCCGAGGAGGAATTGGAGCGTCGTGCCGCCAAGGTTGCTTCCAAGCTCTCCACCAAGGATCATCTCATGATGAATGTGCTTGGAAGCTTAAGAAAGGGGGTAAGCACTCATAGACAATTAACAAACTATTGTGAGCATCACGCGTTTGTATCTTGTGTCGAACCTCACAAGGTCTATGAGGCGCTCGAAGATCCGGATTGGCTCAATGCCATGCATGAAGAACTCAACAACTTCGAGCGCAACAAAGTGTGGAGATTGGTGCCAAGACCGACGGGGAACCACAATGTCATTGGAACCAAGTGGATATTTAAGAACAAGCAAGATGCCCATGGGATTATCATTCACAACAAGGCTAGTTTGGTAGCACAAGGCTACTCCCAAGTCGAGGGTATCGACTACGGTGAAACTTTTGCTCCCGTTGCTCATCTTGAATCCATTCGCATGTTGATTGCATATGCTTCTCATCATAACTTTAAGTTACAACAAATGGATGTGAAGAGTGCCTTTTTTAATGGTCCTATTAATGAATTGGTTTATGTCAAGCAACCCCCCGGGTTCGAGGATCCCTACTTTCCCGATCATGTGTATCAACTCGACAAGGCACTCTATGGCCTTAAACAAGCCCCACGTGCGTGGTATGACCACCTTACCGAGTTGTTACAAGACCGTGGTTTTGAAGTTGGGCTAATCGACCCCACTCTTTTTACTAAGAAGGTGAAAGTGGAGTTGTTTGTGTGCCAATTATATGTTGATGATATTATTTTTGGTTCCCCTAACAAAGCTTTCAATGAGGAATTTGCCGCTCTCATGACCTCAAAGTTCGAGATGTCTTCCATGGGGGAGTTGAAGTTCATTCTAGGGTTCGAAGTGAAGCAAAGAAGAGAAGGAACCTTCATCAACCAAGCCAAATACACTCAAGACATGCTCAAGAGATTCAAGCTAAGTGATGTCAAGCCGGCTTCCACTCCAATGCCCACCAAGTGCCAACTTGACATAGATCCCAATGGTAAAGCGGTGGATCAAAAGGTATATTGCTCCATGATAGGCTCCTTGCTTTACCTTTGTGCATCTAGACCGGATATCATGTTGAGTGTGGGAATTTGTGCACGATTTCAAGCCGCACCTAAGGAAAGTCACTATGTGGAGGTCAAGCAAATCTTTCGATATTTGGCTCATACCCAAAACTTTGGTTATGTTACCCAAGAGGAGCAAACTTGAAGCTTGTAGGGTATTCGGATTCCGATTGGGCGGGAGACAAAGTGGATAGGAAGTCCACTTCCGGAGGGTGCCAATTCCTCGGTTGCTCTTTGGTAAGTTGGTCTTCCAAAAAGCAAAGTTGTGTGTCTCTCTCGTCCACCGAAGCGGAGTATGTAGCGGCCGATAGTTGTTGTGCACAACTCTTATGGATGAGGCAAACTTTAAAGGATTACGGTGTCATTTGTGACAAAGTGCCTCTTTGGTGTGACAATGAAAGTGCCATCAAGATTTCTCTCAACCCGGTTCAACACTTCAAGATGAAACATATTGAGATTCGGTATCACTTCATCCGGGATCACATTAGGCGAGGAGAGATCGAGCTAAACTATGTCAACACTCATGATAACCTTGCAGATATTTTCACGAAGCCCTTGGATGAAGCAAGATTTCGCGAGTTAAGGCATGAGCTAAATATCATTGATTCGAGCAATGTTGCTTGAACCCTTGCACACCCCACCATACTCAACTTGTTGTCTTGTTTAGATGTAGGCATGGACATAGGGGGGTGTTGTTCTCTCAATGAACTCTCCCTCCCCCCATTATGCATAAATTTATCAAGTCTTTGACATTAGCCATGTTTGATGGTACTTGTGCTTCAAAGCCGAGTTTTGGTCATGGGCCCAAGGATAATTCTTCGTGGTGCCATACCAATTGACTCAAACATAGGTGGCTCCAGCCACCGCCCTCTCTTTGGAGAGGTGGTGTCTCGTGGTTGTTTCGTGTTGTTGTTTGCCTTTATGCCTTTGTGTGTCACGTGGTCTTGTGGTGTCGTGCTGCCTCGAAGTTTTCATGAAAAGACCTCTTTTTTGTGTGCATGAAACATGCAACTTCTTGAGCCCACGGTACTACCACGGCTTGCCGCGGTACTACCGCATTGAGAGGGCACGGTACTACCGCGCCAGAGAGCGGTACTACCGCTCAGGTGCGGTACTTCCGCCGAGCGGTACTACCGTGATGAGGCACGGTACTACCGCGCCGTCGAGTGGGCGTGGGGGTTATGACTCGGGCAGGGGAGTTCCAACTCCCCATACCCATTCACTTGTCTCTCTCCCCACGTCTCTCTCTCTCTTGCTCAAGAACGGCGCAGGAGGTCCTCACCGGATCTCCGTCTCCGGCCACTCTCCTCGGATTCCGACCTGTGGGATCGTTCCCCGCCACTTCCTCTTGCCATGGAACAAGGTTTTTCCCAAAATCCCTCTCTTTCTTGGTTGTTCTCTCGCTTCTAGGTTTTTGGGGAGATGCATGTTGTTCTTGAGATTTTAGGCCAAATCTGTGCAAGAGTAGGATGTAGGAGAGTCGTGTTGCATAGGAATTATACTTGATATGTTGTCCTGTGATAGATTTGCCCAACCGTAGTACCGCCTTTGTTTCGCGGGCTTTCTCAGATTTGAACTTGTTCGGATCTGACGTGGTGCGGTACTACCGTGTCTCATGTGCGGTACTACCGCTCGTGCAGTACTACCGCCCATCAGGTGTGGTACTACTGCGCTAGTTGTGGCACTACGATCCTACTACCGCTCCTAGACCCGGTACTATCGTGACCTTACACGGTACTACCGCGACTAGGAGCGGTACTACGATCTTAGTACCGCAGCACTTGGCCGTTCTACCGTAGGGGTCAAATCTCTCTCATGGCATTTATCTTGTGTGCTTCCTACATGTTTCTTTTGCTTTGTTGTGGTCTTTGCATTGATCCTTCTTGCTTGTCATGTGTGTTTTGTGCTTTGTGTCTTAGGTGGTGGCTCTCGCTGTTCCAATCCCAGTCGTGACACTGGCTCCAAGCGTCTGCGCAATCCCCAAGATGAAGCACCAGAGGGCTCCAATGCCCCCAAGCGCAATGTCAAGACCACTGCCAGCAAGCAAAAGGAACCTGCTAAGGGCATGGATGAGATTTCCCTCAATGAGTATGTCGAACGCCGGAAGATCAACCCCTATGTGAACCCTCGGGCTGTCCTCAGAGGCACTGAGTTGTTTTGGACCAAGCAACATGCTCTCATTTATCTGGATGTGATCAAGAACAAGCAGAATACCTTCGTGGATGTCAAGTGGATAGACATGAATCACATGAGGAAGGACAAGTTTCGTGACTATTTTGGAGAGGCTCTGGACTTGGTGGAGCAGTTTGCTATTGAGCCTGTGATCTCCTTTCACCTTGACTATGACCCTGAGCTTGTTTGTCAGTTCTTTGCCTCAGTTTACTTTCACCCCGGGGATGACCGGAGGATGACCTGGATGACCAACAGTCGTTAGCTGTCTGCTACATGGAAGGAGTTCATGGATCTGCTTCACATTCCTGATGACGGGCTTCACACACCCGTTCGTGTTCGCCCCCACGCCAATCTGAGTCTGCTAACAAGAACCTGCTTCAGCCATTCCTTGTTGAGAAGGTGCTCCCCAATGGCAAGTCGACTTGGGTGCTGAACTCCTTTCTGTATATCATGCATCGCATCTTCCGCAACACTCTGTTCCCACGCATTGGCGACAAGGACAAGGTTCATTCCTATCTAGTGGACATGTTGCTCCTGTGTGCGGAGGCACGTTCGTCTCAGACTCAGCCACTTGATGTCTCACACATCATGTGGTGTGAGCTTCGGTTTGCGGTCTTCACCCGCAAGGTACCTATCTATGGACCGTACCTGTTTCTGTTGCTCTCCACAACTTGGGAGAAGATGTGCCCTGGTGATGAGTTTCTTGCTCCAGACTGGATTCGACATGAGTCTATCAGTCTCCGCGTCAAGCCCAACTGGGCCAACACTACCACCCGTGCTGAGGCTTCTACTGCTAGGAGGGATGTTGGTGAGGAGGAGGCTGGTGCAGAGAATGTTGCTGAGGATCGTGTTGCTAGGTCTACCACACCTTCCTCTGAGCCATTGTGGGCCAAGAAGTTTAAGGACAAGATGAAGACTCTCTTCTGCATGCAGGCAAAGGGACAGTGCAGAACTCACGTGGCAGACAAGGAGAGTCGCCGCCGCGACAAGAAGGTCATGAGGCTCTTTGGAGAGGATGTCTCTGGCGGTTCTGAGGATGTCATCACGCCAGAGGGTGCATGGATGGCGAAGCAGGGGTACAAGTGGACGAATTCTGAGGAGGACATCGAGGAGACCGTCCCCGCCGCCGAGTCTGACGAGGAGCACGAGGATCAGTGGGATGACTTCTCTGCCTGATCCACCTCGTGTGTGTAGGTGTCCTCTCTGCCTTGTTGGCGTCTCGATGCCAAAGGGGGAGAGAGTGTAGGGATTTGCGTGTTTTGCCTGTTTGCGAGTCGTGTGTCGTGCTTGGTGTGTTTGCTTTGTCGTTTGAACCTCGTTTGCTTTGTTTGGTTTGTGCCCTCGAGACTTATCCTTCATATGGTGTAAGACATATGCACTCTATTCTATCTTAGTTAGCTTGTTTGTGCTATCTTGTCTAGTGTTAGCCTTACTTTTGCAAGATATGCCTTGTCTCTATAATATAGGGGGAGCTTTGATCCTAGTATGTCTGTCGTGCAGTCCAAAGCACCCATCTAGTTGGCACACATCTAGGGGGAGCCTGTCTATATTCTAGAGAGGAGGGGTTTGCGTTTGCTTCATATTAATTCCCTTGTGCACATCCCGTATTATCATCAATCCACCAAAAAAAGGGAGATTGTAAGGGCATATTTATCCCTAAGGTGTTTTGGTGATTGATGACAATGTGTTTGCGGACTAATCGTGTGCCTTGAGTTTCCCAGACGTTTCATCGCTAGGCACTAGACGGTTTGGTGCCTCTCGAAGACTGTTGAAGACGGCATCTTTTCTACGTTTCTTTTTGGTGGATTTGAGTCGTAGGAAAGCCGTACTATTAAGAGAGGCTCCGCGTCGGAAAGGTTTGGGTGGAATCATCACGTACACGTCTCTTTCTAGTCCCCTCCTTTCTCCTGCACCTTGGAGCATCCTTCGTTGTTATCTCGTCACCTTGTTTCTGGCTGATGTGTTGGCTCGCGGTAGTACTGCTCCAGGTGAGCAGTAGTACCGTAGGCACCAGCGGTAGTACCATGCTACGGTGCGGTAGTACCACAGGTGCCCACGGTAGTACCGCTTCCCTGGAGCTGCACTACTGTGGCCCACCAGGCTAGTACCGCTCCCTCGCGGTAGTAGGGGCGGATGTAATTTTTTACATCCGCGCCTACCACGGTAGTACCGCAACCCTTCTGCGGTAGTACCATGCTCAGCTGTCAGGTAGTAGTACCGCACCTCTGCGGTAATACTGTGTCGGGTTTTTGCTTCTTCCATTTTTCAGCGGAAGTAGGCACGCATGTTTCCTTATTCCCTGGCTAGGGGATTCCTGCCTTGCGGTAGTACCGCAAGGGGGAGCGGTAGTACCGCGCTCACAGAAGTACCGCCCTCAGCACTTGTGCTACAGGTCTGCCCTAGCTGTTGCTGGTGCTGTGGCAGTACCGCGGGCCTGCACGGTTGTACCGCGTGGCCTTGCGGTAGTACCGCTTGGCAGCAAGCGGAAGTACCGCGTGGCCCTGCGGTAGTACCGCTGGCCGCGGGCTGGTAGGTGGATAACGATTGGATCTTTGTCCCACACTATAAAAGGGGTCCCCTTCTTCCCTGTTGACTCATCTCTTCCAACCCTAAGCTCCATTGCTGCTCTAAGCTTCATTTTCGCCCGATCTCACTCCTTAGCCAATCAAACTTGTTGATTTGCTCGGGAGTGGTTGAGAAGGCCTCGATCCACACTTCCACCAAGAGAAATTTGATTCCCCCCACTTATCCCTTGCGTATCTTGTTACTCTTGGGTGTTTGAGCATCCTAGACGGTTGAGGTCACCGCGGAGCCATAGTCCATTGTGGTGAAGCTTCATGGTGTCGTTGGGAGCCTCCAATTGAGTTGTGGAGATTTCCCCAACCTTGTTTGTAAAGGTTCGGTCGCCGCCTCCAAGGGCACCAATAGTGGAATCACGGCATCTCGCATTGTGTGAGGGCGTGAGGAGAATACGGTGGCCCTAGTGGGTTCTTGGGGAGCATTGTGCCTCCACACCGCTCCAACGGAGACGTACTTCCCCTCAAAGGGAAGGAACTTCGGTAACACATCCTCGTCTCCACCGACTCCACTCTTGGTTATCTCGTGCCTTTACTTGTGCAAGCTTATTTGTGTTATATCTCTTGCTTGCTTGTGTTCCTATCCTTGTTGCATCATATAGGTTGCTCACCTAGTTGCATATCTAGACAACCTACTTTGATTCAAAGTTTAAATTGTTAAAGAAAATCTAAAAATTGTTAGTTGCTTATTCACCCCCCCTGTAGTCAACCATATCGATCCTTTCAGTCATGTTACTTGACCATGACGATCCTGTGAACTATGAGGAAGCGATGATGAGCCCAGATTCCGCAAAATGGCTTGAGGCCATGAAATCTGGGAAGGGATTCATGTATGAGAACAAAGTGTGGACTTTGGTTGACTTGCCCGATGATCGGCAAGCCATAGAAAATAAATGGATCTTCAAGAGGAAGACGGACGCTGATAGTAGTGTTACTATCTACAAAGCTAGAGTTGTCGAAAAAGGTTTTGACAAAGTTTAAGGTGTTGACTACGATGAGATTTTCTCACTCGTATCGATGCTTAAAGTCTGTCCGAATCATGTTAGCAATTGCCGCATTTTATGAAATCTGGCAAATGGATAACAAAACTGCAGTCCTTAATGGATTTCTTAAAGAAGAGTTGTATATGATGCAACCAGAAGGTTTTGTCAATCCTAAAGGTGCTAACAAAATATGCAAGCTCTAGCAATTCATCTATGGTCTGGTGCAAGCATCTCGGAGTTGGAATATATGCTTTGATAAGTTGATCAAAGCATATATTTTTATATAGACTTGCAGTGAAGTCTGTATTTACAAGAAAGTGAGTGGGAGCATACAACATTTCTGATAAATATATGTGAATGACATATTTTTGATTGGAAATAATGTAGAATTTTCTGGAAAGCATAAAGGAGTATTTGAAAGGAGTTTTTCAAATAAAAACCTCGGTGAAGCTACTTACATATTGAGCATCAAGATCTATAGAGATAGATCAAGATGCTTGATAAGTTTTTTCAATGAATACATACCTTGACAAGATTTTGAAGTAGTTCAAAATGGAACAATCAAAGAAAGAGTTCTTACCTGTGTTACAAGGTGTGAAATTGAGTAAGACTCAAAGCCCGACCACGACAGAAGATAGAAAGAGAATGAAAGTCATTCCCTATGCCTCAGCCATAGTTTCTATAAAGTATGCCATGCTGTGTACTAGATCTATTGTATACCCTACACTGAGTTTGGCAAGGGAGTACAATAGTGATCTAGGAGTAGATCACTGGACAACGGTCAAAGTTATCCTTAGTGGAATAAGGATATGTTTCTCGATTATGGAGGTGACAAAAGGTTCATCGTAAAAGGGTTACTTCGATGCAAGTTTTGACACTGATCTAGATGACTCTAATTTCAATCTGGATACATATTGAAAGTGGGAGCTATTAGCTAGAGTAGCTCCGTGCAGAGCATTGTAGACATAGAAATTTGAAAAAATACTTATGGATCTGAATGTGAAAGACCCGTTGACTAACATTATCTCACAAGCAAAACATGATCACACCTTAGTACTCTTTGGGTGTTAATCACATAGCGATGTGAACTAGATTACTGAATCTAGTAAACCCTTTGGGTGTTGGTCACATATCAATGTGAACTATGGGTGTTAACCACATAAATATGTGAACTATTGATGTTAAATCACATGGCGATGTGAACTAGATTATTGACTCTAGTGCAAGTGGGAGATTGAAGGAAATATGCCCTAGAGGCAATAATAAAGTAGTTATTTATATTTCCTTATATCATGATAAATGTTTATTATTCAAGCTATAATTGTATTAACCGGAAACTTAGTACATATGTGAATACATAGACAAATAGAGTGTCACTAGTATGCCTCTACTTGACTAGCTCGTTGAATCAAAGATGGTTAAGTTTCCTAGCCATAGACATGAGTTGTCATTTTATTAACGGGATCACATCATTGGAGAATGATGTGATTGACTTGACCCATTCCGTTAGCTTAGCACTTGATCGTTTAGTATTCTGCTATTACTTTCTTCATGTCTTATAGATGTTCCTATGACTATGAGATTATGCAACTCCCGTTTACCGGAGGAACACTTTGTGTGCTACCAAACGTCACAATGTAACTGGGTGATTATAAAGGTGCTCTACAGGTGTCTCCAAAGGTTCCTGTTGGGTTGGCATATTTCGAGATTAGGATTTGTCACTCCGATTGTCGGAGAGGTATCTCTGGGCCCACTCAGTAATGCACATCACTATAAGCCTTGCAAGCATTGTAACTAATGAGTTAGTTGCGGGATGATGTATTACAGAACGAGTAAAGAGACTTTCCGGTAACGAGATTGAACTAGGTATTGAGATACCGACGATCGAATCTCGGGCAAGTAACATACCGAGGACAAAGGGAACAAACGTATGTTCTTATGCGGTTTGACCGATAAAGATCTTCGTAGAATATGTAGGAGCCAATATGGGCATCCAGGTTCCGCTATTGGTTATTGACCAGAGAAGTGTCTCGGTCATGTCTACATAGTTCTCGAACCCGTAGGGTCCACATGCTTAACGTTCGTTGACGATATAGTATTACATGAGTTATGTATGTTGGTGACCGAATGTTTTTCGGAGTCCCGGATGAGATCACTGACATGACGAGGAGCTCCAGAATGGTCCAGAGGTAAAGATTCATATATTGGATGATATGGTTAGGCCAAGGGGTCAGGCCCACAGGGCTATAAGTCCATGCAAAAGAAGTTTTGCGGAGGCCAGGGGGCCAAACGCCGGAGACCCTGGCGTCTGGCCCTGGGCCAGACGCCGAGGCCCATGGCGTCTAGGCCATACGCCAAGGATTGTGGCGTTTGGTCCTGGAGTCCGAGTGGGACTCTTGCCTTTCGGGCAAAACCGACTTTGAGGAGGCTTTTGCTCCAAGTTTCGACCCTAGGGCTCAACATATAAATAGAGGGGCAGGGCTAGCACCAAAGACACATCAAGAAACACCAAGCCGTGTGCTGGCAACCCCGTCCCCTCTAGTTTATCCTCTGTTATAGTTTTTATAGTGCTTAGGCGAAGCCCTACGGAGATTGTTCTTCACCAACACCGTCACCACGCCGTCGTGCTGCCGCAACTCATCTACTACTTCGCCCCTCTTGCCGGATCGAGAAGGTGAGGATGTCATCGAGCTGAACGTGTGCTAAATGTGGAGGTGCCATACGTTCGGTACTTGATCGGGACGGATCGTGAAGGCGTACGAGTTCATCAACTGCGTTGATAAACGCTTTCGCTTACGGTCTACGAGGGTACATAGACAACACTCTCCCCTCTCGTTGCTATGCATCACCATGATCCTTGCATGTGCGTAGGATTTTTTTTGAAATTACTACATTCCCCAACACCCTCTTGGCGGGTGTGGCTGGGTTAGAGCGGTTCTGATTACTGCCTACTCCATTCCCGTTTACATTCTTGGGGCCACTGTGGTTGTGCGAACTTCCTCCATTGTGTTTATGCCCTCCATGGTTATGGGTATATCCTCCCGAGTTCGGGGTGAAACGAGGTTTCTGCTGAGCTCCTGAATTGTACCTCCCTTGTCCATTTTCCTTTTGTGGCTCTCAATCTGCTGTTGCTTCCCTTCAATCATAAGAGCCTTATCTATCAACTCCTGGTAGTTGTTAAATGTTGCCACCATTAACTGCATACTCAACTCATCATTCAGCCCTTCCATAAATTTCTCCTGTTTCGCGGCATCGGTGGCCACATCATCTGGGGCATATCGAGCTAACTTGCTAAACTCATCCACGTACTGCCCCACAGTACGGTTGCCCTGGCATAAGTTGTGAAACTCACGCTTCTTCATGCTCATAGCTCCAGTTGAAACATGAGTTGTGCAGAATGCTTGCTGAAACTGCTCCCAAGTGACATTGGCTATAGGGAAAGTGGCTGTGTAATTCTCCCACCATGATGCTGCAGGTCCATCCAATTGATGTGCGGCAAAACGCACCTCTCAGCATCTATGCAACCTGTAGTGGTCAACTCCCTTCCTATCCTGCGTAGCCAGTCATCTGCAACTATTGGCTCGATGCTACTAGAAAACACCGGTGGCTGCAACCTCAGAAACGGGCTAAGTTGTCAACTGGCGGTGGTGGTGGCGGGTTGTTGTTATTGTTGATGTTGTTATTGCCTTGGTTCTGGACTAGCAACTGCATCAGTGTATTCTGCTGTTGGATCAACTGAGTGAGCTCTGGTGGGAAGACAAATCCGGGGTCACGTCTTGGAGGCATCTAATGGGTTTAGAGGGGAGAGATTAGAATAGAATGAGGTCTAATGAGAAAGCACTACCCATATGCACATGAGTCAAACACAATCATATCACACCAAATCAATTTCAAGCAAGGGCATACAATCGATCTAACTATGATTAGTGCTCGGACTACTAATATACACATGGGGGAATACTACTAATCATATGGTGGTCCTCTAGAAATTTTGTTCGGTGGAAGACTCCATGATATCTGCTCCAGCTTCGTCTTTATAATCATCATCACTGGGGCCGGAGTCGGTGTCGTCGATGATGATGTAGTCCTTGGGATGGTCGTCTTCTCCTCCTGGCACAGAGTCTCCCATGAATACTCCGATCTTCCTTGTCAGATCGTCATTCATCTCCACTAGTACGGTGATTTCCTCCTCATATCCATCGCGTGTAGACTTGTGTTCCTCTTCCAGCTCCATGTTCCTAGTCATCAACTTCTTCAGATCTATCATGCTTGCGCACATCTGGTTCTCCTGGCGATGAATGTGATGATTTAACTCTTGGATGAAGGCTACAATGGACATGTCCTTCCTGGTGCTGATCATCTCCCATTGCTCATCTCAGCGCCCACATATCTGGTAGATAGTATCCTTAAGATCCTTGTGATAAACTTCGCCGATGCATCCTATGGCGATGTGGGATGCCATGCTCTTTCCTAGACTCCAGGTTGGTGCATCAAAGGAAAACTCTATGGGCTCAGTTACTGGCGTGAATGTCCTTCCGGGAACTTGAACCCGAATCATCCAGCACTCCTCTTCGGGTAAAGTGGCGGTGTAGGTCTCGGTGAAGCTTGGTATTCCAATGTTCAGGTACTTAGTGACTTCCTTGAATTGCCGTACAAAGGGTGTGTCTTCATTCGGCTGTGCAAACTTGTTCCTTGTGTCCACCATCCTATAGAGTAGAAAATGGAGAGAAGTCAGAAATGAGTAGAGAAGAGTGACCTATGGCTCATCTTAGTGGTCGTGTCCTACATTCAGCGTGTGCTCTAATACCATCTTGTAGCAATCGACCTCAGATGGTCAAGCCTCTGTGCATAAGTGTCATCCCTGTATTGGTAATGCTGACACACACAATACTCGAAGGATTTATAACAAAGTAGCAATCACACACTTATTACATCGAATGTCTCAAAAGAGAACTTATTACAGTAAATATGGCTTAAGGCCATCTAAATAAGATAACATCGGAAGACTTGGAAGATAAAGTGAGTCCACCAACGCCAACGACATAGCTGAGTGCATGACAAATGACCTAGCGCACCTTACTCTTCGTCTGAAAAGTCTGCAACATGATATGTTGCAGCCCGAAAACGGGTCAGCACATGGAATATGCTGGCAATATAACACAGTAGAGCAGAGAACAGATAAATGTTATCACTTCATGCATATATGGCTGGTGGAGGCTCTATGGTTATAATGTTTTGCAAAAATCCAATTTTCCCTACAACAAAGGAACATATTTTATTTAACTATCATGGTAGTTGTTAAACATTGAGAAGGTTCCTCCAACTCAATCCCAATTAGAAAGTAATTAACAACCCAAAAAATTAAGTAATAGAGTGATGAGATCAATATGATAATCCAAGATCTAGATACTCAAGATGTCCATAACTGGGGACACGACTAACCATGATTAGTTTGTACACTCTGCAGAGGTTTGCGCGCTTTTCCCCACAAGACTCGATCTCCTCTGTTGGATTTCTCGCACTACATGGTGTTTGAGAAACGGATGACTGAGACACAGTTTTTCAGAAGCATTAACTCTAACCCCGGGTAGACTGTACCAACCTACATCCCCTACATCTGCTAGCCTACCACTGGAAGAGGTCATGCAACTTACTCCACTATGCTAGAGCCCATAATAGTTTGTGGCTGCACACGGAAGTTTCTAGCATGAACAATCTTATGATCCCTTTGAGCCTGGGTGGCGAACCATAGGATGATCACATGGGTACTCCGAGATATCCTAGGACAACACTGGATTCTCTAGGTGTTGGGGATATCACCACTGGGCGTAAACCGGCCTATCTGGGCCGGGTTAACTTCGTCAGTAGTTAACTATGTTAAAGCCCAAGAAAGCTAATGAGGGCTCAAGGCCCATAGTCGGTTCAAGGCCTGTAGCCGTAAACCGGCGTTGGTATGTAACTTGTATTGTAAGTTAGGAATAAGTAGAGACCAAACTAGACACATCTATGAGCCGGTATTGGGACTCTGTGAACCGACGGGCGTCACCCGTGTATATAAGGGGACGACCCGGCGGCGGTTCAAGGACAACAGACAATAGACAACAACTCGAGACTTAGGCGAAGCTTGTTTGCTCCCTAGTCATCGAAACCCCATCAATTCCATCACAACTAGACGTAGGCTTTTACCTTCATCGAAGGGGCCGAACTAGTATAAACTCTCTTGCGTCCCTGTGTCCGCTTTAACCCCTTCAAGCTAACCCGTTGCGATGGCTCCACGACTAAGTCCTTTCATGAGGACATCTGCCGTGACAAAACCACGGCAGTTGGCGCCCACCGTGGGGCTATCGCACGATGGTTTCAAGTTCTTGGAGGCCGCTTTGAAGGACTCGAGGGCTACGCTGTGGGCCGGATGACTAAGAGTCGTCGCGGCAAGCTCTACATCGACGATGCAGGCTAGGGCCCCGAGGCCGGCTCAGTTGAGTACGGGTACCGGGTCCCCTTTGGTGGCATACACGTTTTCATCGGCAAGATCGGTGAACCGGGCCCTAAGCCGGACATCTGCACCGACCTCGTCGAAACGGCTCAGCGTGCGCGGTCCGCCCGGGTTAAACCGGCCGTGAAGCATGCCTTCGTGGGAGTCATCCATGGAGGAAGTTACGAGGATGGATCGGAATCTCGCGGCGAGACCGTCATTTATTCCGGCGACGAGTCATCAACCGGAGAAACCAAATCTCTATATCAGCTACAAGATGGCCGGATTGAGGGATGTTCCGATGGTGATAGTATTCCGGACCCCTCTGATCTACCCAACCGAGTTGTAATATTCATGGCCGGCACACAAGCAGCGCTTCATTCTTCGACCGTGGCGCCAATAACCTCCGGTTCAGTAGCGGCGACAACTGCCGGGGCAGGAAGCTCTGTACGCCCGCCGGCTCAAGTTCTATCAGATCTATTTGACGCATTGGCTGTGCTCATGACAGAAGCTAACCCGGCGGATCAGGACGTCCACAATGCGGAGATTGCAAAGGTGAAGGAACAGATCACCCAAGCCAAGGCGGACCTGGCAGCTGAGAATGCCAGGATGACCGCAGAGCGGGCCGCTTTAGACGCACAAGCCTAGAGGCTCATGTTGGACCAGAACGCGTCGCATGAAGTGATGAAGAGGAAGTACCGATCCCGTTTGCCTTTGGTTTTCGAGGCCAGAGACCTTTTCAACACCCCAGGAGCAGGAACCAGTAACCCGCTGGAGGGAAACCGCGCGGAAGCTCCTGGGACCGGCGCGCCGGTTCAGCCCCGTCTGATGGATCTGCCTCGTCAAAACACTGTTATACCTCAGGCTGTTTCAACACCTCTGGGTCACTACTCCAACCCGATGGACAATCTCGTTGCCGTTGCTGCACGGCTGGAGGCCATTCCAATTGAAGGTGACTCGCCGCAGGCGGTAGAGACGCGACGGGTCAAGGAGCTTCTTAGGACAGCTTTGGTCCAACAGGAAGCATACTCGTACAGCCGCGACCGGATCCACTCGACCCCTCGTCCAAGCCGGAGCTATAGCAAGCGTATGGATGAACCGGCAGTGTCAAGTAATGAACGACGTGGAGCACCCCGCGGCAACAACCCGGCGGGTGGTGCTAATAACGCTCAGGAAGTGGTGGACCGGGCCCGAGCGCGCAGGGAGGCCGAGTTAGCTGCACAGTATCAGGCTCGGCAGCTTACGCCGGTTCGTCCAACTATCTCGGTCGAACCTGGTGTTACTTCTAGTTCTTTAGGGGTACCTTGCCTTGTCCCTGCTTTATGCAATGTGCGCCTGCCCAAGGATTTCAAAGGCCCGCGCAAGGTACCAAATTACACGGCGGATCAACCTCCAGAGACATGGGTGGAGAGCTATGAGATGGCCATGGAAATGCTTGATGTGGATGATGCGACATGTGCGAAGTACTTCACCATGATGCTCGAAGGAACGGCCCGTACTTGGTTAAAAAGCTTACCGGCCAATTCTATCAGTTCATGGGACCAATTACGAGCCCGGTTTATTAGTAATTTCAAGGATACATGTAAGCAGCCTATGTCGATAGTGGACTTAGCTGCTTGTGTCCAGGAGGAAGGAGAATCGATGACTCATTGGGTGCGCCGGGTCTCGCAGGTTCTGCATTCATCAGACCGCATCAACGCTGACACCGCGGTTATAACCCTAGAAGGCAATTGCCGATTTGGGCCCCTAAAGCTGAAATTAGGATGGATGAAGCGCCATTACACTGACATGGGGACCCTCATGGCTGCCTTGGTAAAATATGCTGATTCTGATAGTACCAAGGATCCCGAGTCTGATGATGACAAGACAGGGAAGGGAAAGAAGAACAGCAACTCCAAAGGTCAACAACACCACTCGGCAGGTAACGGTAACGGAGGCAAGCGTAAAGCGGATGGCAACATGGACTTCGTGGCTAATACCAACGTGCAGGACAAGGGTCAGCGACGCAAGGGTAAACCGCCGAATCGCAGTGGAGCGCCTAACCCTAACCCGGACCATTTAAATTATCTATTGAACCAGCCCTGTCCAAAGCATGGGACGAAGGAGGTGCCAGCAAACCACCTTTGGAAGGATTGCCTCATTATGCAGGAGTTCAAGAATTCTAATGCTTTTCGGTATGATCACGGCTCCGATGGTGGTTCAGGATCCGGGTCGGGATACGGTGGAGGAAATTCCGGTTTAGGATTTAATGGTAATCCGGGCGGACATAACAATCAAAATAATCAGAACAACCAGGGTGGTTACAACCAGCAGCAGCAACAGTCGGGTTACCATAGCAACCCAAAGCAGTTGAATAGTGGGCAATACCATGTTTTCACCACCAGCTTGGACAAGCGAGACCGGAAGGTTCAGAGGCGGGCAGTCAACTCTGTTGAACCGGCCGTGCCCCGTTATCTACGCTGGTCTGAACAGCCAATCATATGGAGCAGAGAGGATCACCCTCCCCAGGTTGATAATCCGGGTCAGTTGGCTCTGGTGGTGGCGCCTCAGGTGGGAGGTTACAAGTTCACCAAGGTGCTCATGGATGGAGGGAGCAGCATTAATATCTTGTACTATGAGACCTTCCGTCGTATGGGACTAACAGATTAATATCTCAAACCATCCAATACGGTGTTCCACGGTGTGGTACCTGGCAAGTCAACATATCCTGTTGGTAAGATAGCTCTAGAAGTGGCCTTTGGAGATGATCATGATTCCAGGTCGGAAACATTGACGTTTGAAGTGGTGAAAATCCAAAGTCCATATCACGCCCTATTTGGGCGACCGGCCTACGCCAAGTTTATGGCACGACCCTATTATGTGTATTTACAGCTCAAGATGCCGGGTCACAAGGGGACAATAACGGCTCACGGAAGCCGTAAAATCGCTTTGGAGTGCGAGGAAGGAGATGCGGCCTATGCAGAGTCGGTTTGTGCCACCGAGGAGCTAAAGTATTATAAGGACAATGTTGATCCGGCGGACATGACTCCATTAAAGAAGCCAACTATGGAGCATGATCCGGCCCTGAAGTTCAAATCGGCAGCTGAAACTAAGCTTGTTGACTTCGTGCCCGGTGATTCATCCAAGCAGTTCAGCATCAGTGCCAACTTGGATCCGAAATAGGAAAGCGCGCTCATCGAGTTCATCCGTGAGAATCGGGACATTTTTGCATGGAAGCCCTCTGACATGCCAGGTGTACCGAGGCAACTCGCTGAGCACACCCTTAATGTGGATCCTAAATACAAACCGGTGAAACAGTTCCTCCGCCGGTTTAATGAAGAAAGACGCAAGGCAATTGGAGAAGAGGTAGCCAGGCTCTTAGCAACTGGCTTTATTATTGAAGTTTTCCACCCTGAGTGGCTTGCCAATCCGGAGCTGGTCCTTAAGAAAAACGGCACCTGGCGCATGTGTGTGGATTACACAGATCTTAATAAGGCTTGTCCAGCAGATCCTTTTGCCCTCCCCCGTATTGATCAAATTATTGATGCTACGACGGGTTGTGAGCGTTTGAGTTTTTTGGATGCATATTCTGGCTATCATCAGATCAAAATGGCAGTTAAGGACCAGGAGAAGACGGCATTCATAACTCCCTTTGGAGCCTTCTGCTATGTGTCTACGCCCTTTGGGCTCAAGAGTGCCCAGGCAACTTATCAATGGTGTGTACAAAATTGTCTTCACAAGCAAATTGGTCGTAATGTACATGCTTACGTGGATGATATCGTGGTTAAGTCAAGGGAGAAGGAGACTCTGGTTGACGACTTGAAGAAAACCTTTGATAACCTGAGGATGTACAAGATGATGCTTAATCTGGCCAAGTGTGTCTTTGGTGTACCGGCAGGCAAGTTATTGGGTTTTCTGGTGTCCAACAGGGGAATCAAGGCTAATCCGGAGAAGATCACAGCCATCACCTCCCTGGCTAAACCGAAGTGTATCAATGATGTTCAACGCCTGGCAGGCCGGATTGCCGCGTTAAGCCGGTTTATCAGCCGCCTTGGTGAGAAGGCAATCCCTTTGTATCAGATGTTGAAGAAGACGGATCAATTCGTCTGGAGTTCTGCTGCTGACAAAGCATTTGAGGACTTAAAACGGCAATTGGCCAATCCGCCTGTGCCCGCCGCTCCCATGGACAAGGAGCCGTTGCTGCTATATGTTGCAGCTAATGCTCGTGCGGTCAGTGTGGCTATTGTGGTGGAGCGAAAAGAGGCCGGCAAGGAGCATCCGGTTCAACGTCCGGTCTATTATATCAGTGAGGTACTCATTGAGTCCAAGCAAAGGTATCCACATTGGCAGAAGCTGGTATATGGAGTTTTTATGGCAAGCCGGAAGCTCAAGCAATACTTCCAAGGGCACCCCATTACGGTGGTCAGTTCTGCTCCCTTGGGGGATATCATCCACAACCGGGAAGCGACTGGCCGGATTGCCAAGTGGGCTATAGAGCTTGGGCCGCACGGGTTGAAGTATGTGCCTCGAATGGCGGTTAAGTCTCAAGCACTTGTTGATTTCATCAATGATTGGACGCAACTGCAAGCACCTGAAGAAAAGCCGGATCACACATATTGGACCATCCATTTTGACGGATCCAGGCAATTGGAAGGCTCGGGGGCTGGAGTCGTATTAACTTCCCCACGAGGTGATAAGTTTTGTTACGTTCTCCACTTAATGTTCCCTTGTACTAACAATGCAGCTGAGTATGAAGCCTTGCTCCATGGTCTCCGGATGGCTAAGGAGATGAATCTAAGTCGAGTTAAGTGCTTCGGTGACTCGGACCTCGTGGCTCAACAAGTGTCTGGCACTTGGGATTCCAAGGACCCACTCATGGTAGCATATCGTCGTGAGGTGGATATTGTTGCAGGTCACTTTAAAGGCTATCAGGTGGACCACGTGGACCGACGGAAGAATGAAGCGGTGGACGCTTTAAGCCGGCTCGGCTCTCAGCGCAAACCGGTCCCGCCCAATGTTTTTCTGGATGTGTTGCACAACCCGTCGGTCAAGCTCCCTGGTGAAGCGGATTTGGCTATTCCTGATCCGGAGGCTCAATTGGTGGCAGCTCTTCATGTCATTCCGGATTGGATGCTTCCTTACCTGGCGTACATGAACCGGGGCGAATTACCAGAGGATGAGACTCTGGCCCGATAGATAATCCGGCGGTCCAAGTCCATGACTATTGTCAATGGCGAGTTGCATCATTGCAGTGTATCAGGGGCGTTTCAACGCTGTGTGTCTCCTGAAGAAGGCTGTGAAATTTTGCGTGAGATCCACGAAGGAGATTGTGGTCACCATGCCTGTTCAAAATCTTTGGTGGCTAAAGCGTTTCGCCATGGCTTCTATTGGCTAACTGCTCATGCTGATGCGGAGGATCTGGTCAGACGATGCGACGGTTGCCAAAAGTTTTCAAGACGTGCTCATGTGTCGGCTCAAGAATTGAGAATGATTCCAATTACTTGGCTGTTTTCAACTTGGGGGCTGGATATGGTTGGGCCTTTCAAAAGGTCCAAAGATAAGAAGACCCACCTCCTGGTGGCGGTTGACAAGTTTACAAAGTGGGTGGAGGCAGAACCTGTTAGCAAGTGTGATGCGACCACGGCGGTTCAGTTCGTCAAAAAAGTGATTTTCCGGTTTGGCTTTCCACACAGTATCATCACAGATAATGGTACCAATTTGTCCAAGGGTTCCATGAAGGAGTTCTGGGAACGGGAGCACATCCGGCTTGACGTTTCATCAGTGGGACACCCATAGTCCAATGGTCAAGCAGAAAGGGCTAATCAAGAGATCTTGAGAGGCATCAAGCCCCGGCTTATGGTTCCTTTGCAGAGAACACCGGGTTGTTGGGTAGAGGAGTTACCATCTGTGTTATGGAGCATCAATACTACACTCAACAGATCAATAGGATACACACCGTTCTTCATGGTCTACGGAGCGCAGGCGGTTCTCCCTAGTGATATCCGTCATGACTCACCTTGTGTGGCGGCTTATGTTGAAGCGGAAAACGAGACAACACGGTAAGACGCTTTGGACCTGTTGGATGAAGAACGTGACATAGCAGCCGCCCGCTCGGCGATTTACCAACAGGATCTTCATCGTTATCACAGTCGCCGAGTCAGAACCAGAACCTTTCAGGAAGGAGATTTGGTGCTTCGGCTCATCCAAGATTAGACTGATATGCATAAGCTATCCCCACCTTGGGAGGGACCTTTTGTGGTCAGCCAGAATCTGCACAACGGGTCATACTATCTGATCGACATTCGAGAGCATAAAGACTCACGTACATCAGAAGAGGAGACCAACAGGCCGTGGAACATAGCTCATCTTCGGCCTTACTATACCTGAGCCATTGGCTCTACTTATGTACATATTACGACGATGTATATATTATGATTAAATATAATAAACCGGAACCTCAGCTAAAGCGGGGTATCTGTTCTTTTACACCATGTGTGGTGACACGGAGTTGTTCTAAAGCGGCATCCGGTTTACCCCTTGAGGTAGCTTTTCAAAGCATCATGATATATCACTTGGGGGCTTGGTCGTGTCCGAACCAATGCAACACCTCTTGATAGGCGAGAGCCACCAGATCACTTGGGGACTTGGTCACGTCTGAACCAGTCACGCCTCTTGATCGGCCTAAGGCCACAGAATCACTTGGGGGCTTGGTCGAACCCGAACCATTGCCACGCCTCTTGATCGGCATAAATGCCACGGTTTCATTTGGGGACCTGGCTGACTTGAACCACGGCTACACCTATCGGGAGCTTGGTCGTATCCGACCATGGTAACGCCATCTGATCGTCTCAAATAAAGCCTCTTTTTGCAAACGGTTTTATCATTGCCTTTGCTTCACATTTTTCTTTGATAGATATTTCTTTCTTTTTGTTGCGTTTTTTAAACCGACAAGGTTTTAAGCCGGTTCAAACTGTCAATTGACGGAACACAGTCCATTTTTAATCCGGAGACTATTTGCCCGGTTTGATTTTTTAATTAACATCCTATTACGGAGTAACACGGTGTTTTATTATAACCCAGCACGGTTTACATGGTAAACCGGCATTGTATATATACAGGAGCTGCTATCTCCTCCAACAGTGTGGGTTTATAAACCTCCACTTCAAGATTGGCCAGGCCAACTTCATGCCCAACGATGGCAGAAAATACTTTGGAAAGTTCATCACCCAAAGGAAGAACAAGTTGCAGTAATTATGCACGAAGGCATATCAAAATCAAGAGTATCGGCTAGCCTATTACAAGGCAACACGGTGCCCAAAATAAGATCATTTTTTTTTCAAAGGAGAGGCAATTTAAACCGGCTTCCGGTTCAAGCTTGGTCACCAGCCTGGCCTGATGGTTGTGGGTCATCCCGCGCCGCTTCAACTTCAGCTTCTCTACGCAGCGGCTGGAAATCAACAGTTGTCCAGTCGATTCCCATTAATGCTCGAAAGACATCTTCATCGTGGATCAGCAACGACGGTTCAATATCGGGAGCGTAAGTATGCTTACGGATTGGAGGGATAAGATTTTCCGCTTCAGGAATTGTGGCAGCTACTCGCTTGTTTTGGTTGTCATATTGGGCTTGATAATGAGACAAGTCTGCTTCTTCAACCAATTGACAAGCTAGCGGATGCACCTCCCGGTTTATTGCTTGCAGATCCGCTTCACTAAACTCTGACCCATCTTCCTTCAAGCTGGGATAGCCCTAAGCCGCTTCAACAGGATCAAAAATCCGGCACCCAAGCTTTTGCCCGGATTAAGGCATTGATCGCACCGGTTCGAGCAGCAGATTTCGTCAGCTCTTCAGCCTGGGCAAGAAGCATCGACAGTCTCTTCAGAGTGTCCTGAATCAAAGTGGGCGCTGGATTGTTGTGGGATGCAATACAGATGATCCGCTGTGCACCAGTGTACAGTTGTTCGATCAATGTGTAGGCGGCTTTCAATTTCTTCCGCACACCTGACCCCAAGTGACCAATGCGTGTCCCTGAAATATTGCAAAGGGTTAACAAACCGGCAGCTCTATAAGACGGCCGAATCAATCCAGAAATCAAACCAGCTTACCAAAGATAGCCGCGGTCATGGCATGCACATGCCGCTTTATGCTGGTCAGTTCGTCCACCACCGGTTTTAGTGCAGCCTCGGCATCTTCTGCTCGTTTGGTTAAAGCGGATTTTTCAGTGGCCCAATCCGCCCACTCTTTCTTGAAGCCCTCCTTAAGCTGTTCCATGGCGCTTAAAGCGCTGGTTAATTCCTCTTTTGCTTTGGAGGTTTCAGCTTGTTGGGACTTCAGATTTTCTTGGAGATCGGCGACTTCGTTTTCTTTTGTCTTCAGCTCAGCCTGCACACAGACAGTTATATGATTCAGCAAGCAGTGCAAGAATTGAAGCACCAACCACATAACAAGTCATGCACTTGGCGCTTGGGGGCTAATGCCAATTTGATCTTAATCTTTCAATAGATTCTAAAGTCCCAAGATCAATACAAGTATTCAGCTTGGCACTTGGGGGCTAATGGCTATTTGCTCAAATAAAGATGACAATTACTTAAAGTCCCGGTTTAACTATGCTAAGTTGAACCGTCCCTTGGGGGCTACATCAGCGAATTCCGAAGTATTGAGATTTATATTAGCAAGTCCCGGTTTGAATGAAGATTCTAAACCGACCCTTGGGGGCTAGGAGAATTAACAAGATTGAAATATCCAAGCAAGGAAAAGCACATGGAAGTTACCTCAAATTTCTCTTTCATCATATTCACCAGACCAGCTTCATAATCACGGCTGGTATACAGCCGGTTCAGGTAGCCAAAATGAAGATCTTGGGCATTCAGAGCAGCATAGGTTGCCAAGTCAACATTCCACTTGCCTTTGCCCATGGCAGCAAATTCTTCTTTGGCGGTATGCTTGGATAAAACAACAGGATTGCTGGGCTCTGTACGGCCAATACCAGTAATTACAACTTCATCATCCTTAGCATCACCGGTTCGCACTGGCGCAGTCGGTTTGTCAGCAGGCTGGGATGGACTGGTGGATCTTCCAAACCGGATGGGGCTTGTGGGCTGGTTGAGAGGACTTGAGGTATCAATAGGCCTTTCTTCAGCAAAAAAATCGCCATCTTACTGTGGTGGATCATTGGGTATATCTTCAGGAATAGCCGCTTCAAGATCTGGTGTTTTACCCGGTTCAGGGACGGCGTCCTCCTCGGCCGCTTTATCCAGGCGAGCCTTCTTGCTTGGCCTAGGCTTGGCCCTGAAAGGAATAACAAAGTCAAATACAGCATATGTTCCAAGGTGATGTACCGGAAATATTATGATAAGTATAGCTTACCCAAGCACCATTTTGAGCGGTGGCAGCTGAGTAGCCGATGACTCGCCAGAGGATGAGTGGGAAGTAACCTGATAATCGGAGTCAGATGGATTAAGAGGTTGACGAAAACAGCCCGCTTTAGGACAAGCACTGACAAGCAAATTAGAGACCTCTGAACGGCGTTTCCGAACCGGACTGTTCGGTAAACCGGCGGAGGTAACTACCTGGCCGCTGTGCCGGGTTGTGCGGCGAGCTTCGTGCTGTTGGGTCTTCATAAGAAATTTGGGATCCAAGTAAGCAAGAGGATGAGAAAATTTAACCTTCCGGTTTGCCTGACGGATTTTTAGTGAAGGCAAAGGGTCTGAATCGGAAGAGAGAATAATTACCTCTGCAGCATCAGCATGGCTGGCTTCGGCATCATCCTGACAAATATCATCATTAATAAGGCGCATGAAAAATAAGCCAAGTGAGTCATGATCTACCTCAAGGTCCGGATTACCCACATCATCATCAGGGGCCGGATCAGAAGATGCAGTGGTTTTCTTCTTGTGAGCAGGCCGTTTCACGACTTTAGTCTTTGGCCGGGTTGGTCGTTCTGGTTTGTCTATTTTTTCTGGCTTCTCCTGTGGAAGTTTCTAGCTCCAAAACGGATCATTACCCTGTTTAAACATACATTGATATTAAACAATGACCAGATATATCAATAATAGGTTCAGTAAAAAGAAAAATCAAACTCTTACAGCTGGCGGTTTGTTGGTGGCACAGAAGGGAAGTAGGCCGGTTCGAGCACAGACGTGTTCCGGTTCATTCAGCATTTTATTCACAGCCTCTGTGATTTCTTCGTTGGTGAGCTGGATGTTAGCATGTCGCAGTGGGTTATCAACACTGCCAGTATACTCGCACATCAGACCGGAGCGCTGACTAAGGGCAGTATGCTCCACGATATCCAACAGCGAGCGAGATCAACTCCTGTTAAACCATTGGCCATGAAGGCTCTGAGCTTGGACAGTTGAGGAGCATATTTGCTTCTCTCCTTGGCAGTCAACCTTTGCAGAAAGGGGTATGTATTGCTAAGCCGCTCCGGACGAAAGCCAGGCAAAGGATTTTCACCAGCAGGGGAGGTGTCTTTGCAATAGAACCATGTTTGATTCCACTCTTTGGGGTGGTTGTGCAGTTTGGCGTGAGGGTATGTGACCTCTTTCCTTTTTTGAATCGCCACACCACCCAATTCCGTATTGGAACCGTCAGTAAACTCAGTACGGCAGTTTAGATGGAAGCAGTCTCTGAACAACTCCACTGTGGGCTCCTCTTGAAAGAACACCTCACAGAGCACTTGGAAGTGACACATGTTTGTAACAGAGTTGGAGCCAGTGGCTTGTGGGCGGAGTTGAAAATCGGCTAAAACGTCCCGGTAAAATTTAGAACCGGGCGGCTTAAAGCCCCGGGCTAAGTGATCTACGAAAATGACGACCTCTCCTTCTTGAGGTGTGGGAGGGCATTCTTTGCCAGGGACCCTCCAATGGATGGTGTTTTTGCTGCCTAAAGTGCCAATCAGGACTAAATTGTTCAGTTGAGTCTCTGTGACGCGAGAAGGAACCCAGTTGCACTCATATACTTGCTTGGCCATGATGAAATCTACAAGATAGGTGATTCCGGTTCAAGAATGCATTGATTAAAGTACACTGGTATGAACAATGTTAAACCGGAGACAGCTCTATCTAAACCAGAGTTTTATGAAGCAACAGCATCTGGCGGTTCAACAAGGGGACTAATGGTATATACCGGTTTGTTAATTTTTTTCTACACCAAGTTAAACCGCCGGATCTAAGCATTGAAACAGTTGAGATTGCAGATGGGTAAGTGTAGGGAAACAAATTTCACAAGATTTCTCTACAGCGACGGATCTGAAGCAAGTTCAGAAAAGAAGGAAAATATTCAAGGTTCAAAAAAGAACAGTACCGAATCAATGGGCAGAGATACAGGTAGATCTATGGTCTTGAGGCATGTAAGTGAAGGCGGATGCTAAAAACTACCGCTACACAGAGCAAAGGTTCACAGTTTCATCTAAGATCTATCATATGAGTACGAAGCAGACGATGAACACTGAAGAACTTGGAAACCCTAGAACGGATCTACGGAGGAAAAGGTGAAGAACTCACCGGAGCCGTGGAAGAAACAGAAGGTCGCCGCGATGCTCTGGTACAATCAGGGTGATGCAGCGGCCAAGGTTGGAGCAGAGGTCGTCGACGGCGGCGGAGCTCCGAAGCTGGACGACGCGGGGAAGATGAAGCAGAAGGGCATGAAGGGGAAAAAGAAATGACCCTTCGGTCCTATTTATAAGGCAAGGGACATGTGTCAGGCGCAAAAATCAAAGGACCGTGGGTTTGGAAACGAAGTTGTCGCCTCGATTGTCGCAGACCTATTAAACAAAAAAGGTATCATGGATAAGTTTCTTTATAACAGGTGACGTCACGCCGGTTTACAACGACCAGAGAAGATGACATCACGGCGGTTCAACAAACTACAAGAAGATGATGAAGATGAAGATTTTTGCTAAGGATTGACATGAACCTGTTCAAATCAATCTGGGGCCTAATGTTGGGGATATCACCACTGGGCGTAAACCGGCCTATTTGGGCTGGGTTAACTTCGTCAGTAGTTAACTATGTTAAAGCCCAAGAAAGCAGATGAGGGCTCAAGGCCCATAGTCGGTTCAAGGCCTGTAGCCGTAAACCGGCGTTGGTATGTAACTTGTATTGTAAGTTAGGAATAAGTAGAGACCAAATCGGACACATCTATGAGCCGGTATTGGGACTCTGTGAACCGACGGGCGTCACCCATGTATATAAGGGGACGACCAGGCGGCGGTTCAAGGACAACAGACAACAGACAACAACTCGAGACTTAGGCGAAGCTTGTTTGCTCCCTAGTCATCAAAACCCCATCAATTCCATCACAACTAGACGTAGGCTTTTACCTTCATCGAAGGGGCCGAACTAGTATAAACTCTCTTGCGTCCCTGTGTCCGCTTTAACCCCTTCAAGCTAACCCGTTGCGATGGCTCCATGACTAAGTCCTTTCACGAGGACATCTGCCGTGACAAAACCACGACACCAGGTGCCCGCAACCAATCCACCCAGCTGTGTATTTAAGTAGCCACCTTAAGTTTACCATTAGTTAATAACCTCACATCTGTCAGGGATACTCTCAAACCCAATCCACGTCTACGAGCATAGCATGGCGATATAAGCATAACGTAGGAGTAACTCCCAAGGGTTTGATAATAAAAGGGCAATAGGTTCTACCTCATCATCTACTTCCCAAAACCCACATGTTAAGAGATCCTAGTCATGCAATGTTTGAGGGTTGTAACTAATGCATAAAAACTGGGTAAGAAAAGAGTATGATCAAAGCGTTACTTGCCTTGCCGATGATCTGCAAAACCTAGTGACTCATAGTAGCATGCTGCGCACTCCGGAAATTCTATCGCAAACAAACAGTAGCATACATAAGCAATCAAGCAAAGATACACGGATAAAACTCAAATAAGAAGATCAAATCTGAAAACTCAACTGAAGAGATTCGATCTGCAAAAAGAAACAATCAAATCGGAGCTACGAAACTGAAACTACGATCAAAAGAACTTCAAAACCAAATCTGCTTGCAACCAAAATTTTAGTTTGTCAAAACCTTGTTCAAGTTGATTAAACAGAAAGAGGGGTTTGAGACGAAGATTTTGGCGTTGGTTTCACTGGATTTGGACAAACGTTTAAGAAATAACGGGCGTTTGAAGATCAGGGGCTAATCTGCGATAAAGTAATCGCGGATAGGTCCCTGGGCGAGAAATAAAAAGAAAAGACTAACGAACGAACGTTTGCTGTGAGAACCTAAACGGCGAAAAGTGTTCGTTAAAACGAACGAACGGACGAACGTCCGCTAAATAACTAAACCGAGAAAACCGAACCGATAACAATAAAAAAACACATCTAGGGTTTCTAAAAAACCGGTCGGTTTTTATTACCTAAACTAAAAAATGGTGGCTCGGATCCGGCGAACGGCGGCGGCGGCTCCGGCGTGCGGCGCGGCGGCGAGAGGCGCATGCGAGCGGGTGGCGACAGCGGCGAGCGGCGGCGAAGCGCG
>NC_041380.1:349987848-350002469 GCF_002162155.2 Triticum dicoccoides
TGCGGCGGTGGCGCGGGCGGCGGAGCTCGGCGACGGGGTGCGGCGGGGTTAAATAGGAGGGGGGAGGGGGTTCAACGGCTTGGGGAAGGGGTCGATCAGGAGGAGTCCTCCCAGGACTCGAGGCGGCGGCGGCGACGTGCGCCGGCCGGAATCGGCCGGGGCGAGGCGGTGCGGCGGCTGGGCCGTGGCCTGGCGCTAGCTGGGCCGGCCTAGTTCGGCCGCGAACTCTCTTTTTCCTTTAAAAAAATAGATTTCGCCGGAAAAATCTTAATAGATAAAACAAAAATCTAAAAATGTCAAAACAAATTTCACCATCTAATGAAAATATTTAGGACAAAGTGAGCATTTTCTTGGCCTAATAATGCAGTTTTGGAAAATGCATATTTTTCCAATTCAAAGAAAATTGCAATAAGATCCAAATAAAATTATTTATTTGATTTTAATATTTTTCCTCTATTTTATTTATTTTGGAGAAGTCATATTATCTCCTCTCGTATATTTTAATATGAAATATTTTCGGAGAGAAAAATAATTAAAACCAAAATAATCCTTATTCTGATATTTGAGAAAATTCAAATATGAAAACGATGAAATCCTCAACTCTCTCCGTGGGTCCTTGAGTTGCTTAGAATTTCGAGGATCACGAATCGAAATGCAATAAAATATGATATGCATGAATGACTTATGTATAACATTCCAAATTTGAAATTTAGGATGTTACAGTGTTGATGCACTTTTTAAAAATTGATGAATTTTTTACAAGTGTGTGGTTTTTTTCAAAATCAATGAAAAATTTTCAAACTTAATTAATTTTTTGAAATTCCATAACTATTTTTGAAGATTGATGAACTTTTTTCAAATTTGTGAACATTTATTCAAAATCGATAAACTTTTTTAAAAAAATCCGAACCTTTTCAAATCGAAGAGCTTCTTTCAATTGGTACGAATCATTTTTTTAAAGAAAAGTTGATTTTTTTCCTGTTTTTGTGAATTCCTTTTCAAATGTATGTTTTCTTTTTTCAAATTATTTATACAGGGTATATACTACTACTATATGGTAGTGTTGTTCTAAAAAAGGGGTAAAATAGCACTGTTTCTAATAGGAGGCGGCAAAACTGAGCTTGGTGTAGCCTAGTGATTAATGCACGAGTGCGGAGATCGCCAAGCTACCACGCGCCCGCTGCGTGCGAGAAAAAAGAATCGGTCCATAGGAGCTCTCCGAATTGGAAAAAAACCCGTTACGAAAAAAAGGAAAAAACTCGCTAGAAGGAGGGCTCGAACCTCCGACCTTATGGTTAACAGCCATACGCTCTAACCATCTGAGCTATTCCAGCAATTTTGGCTTTGTTCTGTTTCCGCGCTATATATCACATTACGCGTGGCAAACAGTATAGACCAAAGGCCCAGCACGGCAGAACCGTCCCTTTGTATTCCTTCCCGGCTATCATCAGGCAGGCCATACTGTGCCTAGAGGCCGGAGCCGAGAGATCAGCAAGAGCTGTTGGGCTTGACTGTCATGTTTTTGAGTGATTGAATTGTTGGGCTGGTTCGTTGGGAGTGACGACCGAGGTGCGTAACAGCCGGGAGAAAGTGTAAAACAATAAGCTTTGGGGAACCAGCACAACCCTCTAGGGGTGGCTTCTCATTATATATAATGGTTGTGTTACAATATGTACCATATATGTACATAGGTACAGAAGCTATACATAGTCTAACACTCTCCCTCAATCTTAGCCACTTTCTAAAGAACTGAGAAGGGTAAGATTGCGCCTACAAGCCTCAAACTGTGGCAGCGGTAAAGACTTAGTGAAGATGTCTGCAAGTTGATCCTTAGATGAGATAAACTTGATCTGGAGTTGCTTCTGTGATACACGTTCCCGTACAAAGTGATAGTCAACTTCAACGTGTTTCATTCGGGCATGAAATACTGGATTTGCAGAAAGGTATGTAGCACCGATGTTATCACACCAAAGAATAGGAGGCTGTGGTTGAGACAAACCCAACTCCTGAAGCAAAGACTGCACCCAAATAATCTCTGCAGTAGCATTAGCCACAGCCTTGTACTCAGCTTCAGTACTGCTACGTGACACGGTAGCCTGTTTCCGAGCACTCCAGGCGATCAAATTAGAGCCAAAGAATACTGCATAACCCCCCGTGGATCGCCTGTCATCTGGGCTACCAGCCCAATCTGCATCAGAGAAGGCCGAAAGGACCCGAGAGGAAGTCGGCCGAATATGCATACCAAATGTCAGGGTGAACTGAACATAACGAAGAATGCGTTTAACAGCAGCCCAATGAGTATCTCTGGGAGCCTGAAGATACTGACAAACCCTGTTAACAGCATAAGAGATATCTGGTCTCGTGATCGTCAAGTACTGAAGTCCACCAACAATGCTCCTGTACTCTGTGGTATCCGCAGGAGACAAAAGCTCACCATCAACAGCTGTTATCTTGTCGGTAGACGACATGGGTGTGGTGGTCGGTTTGCACTTCAGCATGCCAGCTCTCTGTAACAACTCCAAGGAGTACTTCTTCTGCGTAAGGACAAGACCAGTAGCACGAGAAGTGACCTCAACTCCAAGAAAGTAGTGAAGCTTCCCAAGATCTTTGACCGCAAAATCAGCACCAAGAGAGCAGACAAGAGCATCGGCAGCATACTGAGAAGAGCTGACAAGGATAATATCATCGACATATACCAAAAGATACATAGTGACTTCTGGCTTCTGTAGAAGAAATAACGAAGTGTCAGTAGTAGACGGCACAAACCCATGAGCACGAAGGGCAGAGGCAAGGCGGGCATGCCAGGCACGAGGAGCTTGCTTCAAACCATATAGTGCTTTGGAAAGACGACAGATATAGTCAGGACGATCAGGATCAGAGAAACCAGGCGGCTGTTTCATATAAACCTCTTCCTCCAAAAATCCATGTAGAAAAGCATTCTGCACATCAAGTTGACGAAGTGACCAACCACGAGAAACAGCAATGGAGAGAAGAAGCCGAATAGTGGTAGGCTTGACGACAGGACTGAAGGTGTCCTCATAGTCAAGACCATGACGCTGCCGAAAACCGCGAGCAACAAGTCGCGCTTTGTAACGCTCAATAGATCCATCCGAATGCTTCTTCACTTTGAATACCCATTTTGAGTCAATAACATTTACCCGTGGTGGTGGAGGAACGAGAGTCCATGTCTTGTTACGAAGAAGAGCATGAAACTCCTGCTCCATAGCCTCTCGCCAATGTGGAATGCGCAGGGCAGCCTGATATGAGCGAGGCTCAGAAGATGGATCCGCAACAGCAGCAGCCAAACAAGCAGCCAACCAAGCAACCGTACCATCCTTACGTTCCTTAGGTTTGAAAATGCCACTACGACTGCGTGTATGTGGTCGGGACACAGGAACCACCGAGGTCGACGGCGACGTTGACGAGTCAGCCGGTGACGAGGAGCCAGTCACGGTAGCCTCGGACTCGGTTGGCGAAGAAGGCCGACCCACCGGCGAAACCGGCAGAGCAGACGAAGCAACTGGCGACTCCGGCATCACAGACCGGGCCGATGGCGAGCTCGGCATAGTGGGCCGTGGCGCGACCGGTGTCGCGGCCCGATCCGCTGATGAAGGCGACGTGAGGACCCGAGCCGCGGGCGAAGACGGCGTGACGGGCCGAGCCGCAGGCGAAGACGGCGTGACGGGCCGAGCCGCGGGCGACTCGGCGGCCGCTGGCGAAACGGACCAAGCAGTGGAGATGCTCGGCGCGACGGGCTCGTCGGGTGACCATGCATGGGCACGCGAATCGATGCCATGCAACATAGGGCAATCGACGTGCCCACCAGAAGACGACGATGATGATGGTGAATCCTCCAACAGCTCCAAACGAGCTCCACGTCCGGTTCCTGCACCATGGTTAGGTAACAGCAAAGGAGAGTATGCAACATCATCAAATTGGTCAGAAGCAACAGAGGATGAATGCAGGGATGGTGGTTCGACAGTGGACACCGGAAGGTTGGCAAAGGGAAAAACATGATCATCAAACACGACGTCCCGAGATATATAGACACGATTAGTGGGAACATGAAGACATTTGTAACCTTTATGAAGAGAGCTATAGCCAAGAAAAACACACTTAGAACGAAACTCAAGCTTGCGCTTGTTATATGGACGAAGATGCGGCCAGCAAGCACACCCAAATACCTTGAGAAAGGTATAATCAGGTTGTTCATTAAGGAGAACCTCAATGGGAGTCTTCATGTTTAAAACACAAGTAGGAGTACGGTTGATGAGAAAGCATGCAGTGGTGAAAGCATCACTCCAAAACCGAAACGGAACAGATGCATGGGCCAAAAGAGTAAGACCAGCTTCAACAATATGACGATGCTTACGTTCGACTGAACCATTCTGCTGATGTGTATGTGGACATGCTAAACGATGAGCTATCCCAAGCGACTGAAAGAAAGAGTTGAGGTTGCGATACTCGCCCCCCCAGTCTGACTGGACATGAACAATTTTGTGCTTGAGAAGACGTTCAACATGTTTTTGAAACTGAACAAAAATATCAAACACATCAAATTTGCGTTTAATAAGGTAAAGCCAGGTAAAGCGACTATAAGCATCAACGAAACTGATATAGTAATTATGACCACTGACAGAAGTCTGAGCAGGACCCCATACATCTGAAAACACAAGTTCTAAAGGATGTTTCACCTCACGACTGGACTCCGAAAAAGGAAGTTGATGACTCTTCCCCTGCTGACAAGCATCACACACTGCTACATCTTTATGACTAGACAAACTAGGAAGCTCATGACGACGCAAAATATGACGGACAATAGGTGTGGCCGGGTGACCAAGACGAGCATGCCACTGTGATGGAGAGACCCGAACTCCACTGAAAACACGAGCGACACCAGGATGCTCCAGACGGTAGAGGCCCTGGCACAACCGCCCACTAAGAAGAATGTCCCTCGTGCCCCGATCCTTAATAAAAAGATCAAAAGGGTGAAATTCACAAAGCACATTATTATCACGTGTGAGTTTAGGAACTGAAAGAAGATTACGGGTCACAGATGGAACTCGAAGAACATTGCAAAGCTGAAGACTCCTATTGGCATGTCTAGTGAGAAGAGATGCTTGACCAATATGAGAGATGTGCATACCTGCTCCATTGGCGGTGTGGATCTTGTCGGAGCCATGATAGGGTTCACGAGTGTGAAGCTTCCCCATCTCGCTGGTTAGATGCTCTGTCGCCCCAGAGTCCATGTACCAGTGTGGATCGATGGAGTAGGACTGAGTGTGTCCCTGTTGCTTCTGCGGCGCGGGACGATCAGCCATGGCGACCTGACGGGCATTGTTGCGTGTATCTTTGCCGTCATTGCCAAGACCAAGGAAGCTTCGCTGGAAGCGCTTATGACACTTGGAGGCCCAGTGCCCATCGCGGCCACAAAGCTGACACACACGTGGACCGCCAGCCCCCGGTAAGGTCGCAGTAGGTGGGGGGGCCGAGGCGGGCGACGGTGGCAGCCCCAAGGGAGACCGGGGTGATGAAGAAGAGCGGCCACCCTTGATGGCGGCGTTGGCCGAGAGGGAGCCAGTGCCCCTGGTGCGGCGAGTCTCGACCCGTTGCTCAGTGAGAAGGAGCCGAGAGAAAACCTCGTGTGCCAGCATGGGTGTCGAGTTGCCCCGCTCGTTGATGATCTCGACTAAGGCATCATACTCCTCATCAAGACCATTGACAATAAACGAGTTGAACTCGGAGTCGGTGAGGGGCTGTCCAATGGAGGCCAATGTGTCGGCGAGGCCCTTGACCTTGTTGTAGAACTCAGTGGCAGTGGAGTCAAGCTTCTGACACTCTCCAAGCTGACGACGAAGTGCAGAGACACGAGCCTGGGACTGCGCTGCAAAGGTGCGCTCAAGGATGGTCCAGGCCTCATGAGACGTCTTCGTGAAGACAACAAGGCCGGCAACTGCCGGCGAGAGCGACCCCTGGATGGAGGAGAGGTTCGCCTGGTCCTGCCCCGTCCAGACGCGATGGGCCGGATTGTAGACCGGACCGTGCACGCTGTCTACCAGCGCGGGTGGGCAGGGAAGCGATCCGTCGACGTAGCCTAGCAGGTAGTGACTCCCCAAGAGCGGGAGAACCTGCGCACGCCAGAAGATGTAGTTGTCGGCGGAGAGCTTGATGGTGATGAGATGACCGAAGTGAAACGGCGGCGGCGAAGACAATCCCATCGAGGAGGCTGCCTGGGGTGCAAACACCATGGAGGCAGCCGGAGGCACCGAAGCCGATGCGGAGGAGGCGGGACCGCAGCCAGGGCGGACGCCGCAAAGCTCGCGGCCGGTGCGGACGCCGCAAGGCCCGCGGCCGGGGCGGACGCCGCCAACCCCGCCAGCGGGGCAGTGTGATCCGCTTGCGGCAGGAGCGGCGGGACGACGCCTGCGGAGTCCGCAGCGGACGGCGGCGCCGTGGTGTGGACCACGAGGTCACGCCCAAGCGAGGGCGCCGGCGGCGTGGAGAAGACGGAGCCGATGCTCCTTGTCCCGATCGGAGCCGGAACAGAGACTGCATCGAGCGGGAGGTTGAGCAGAGCCGCAAGAGAGGCCGGGAGGAAGCCCGCAGCAGTGGAACCGGTGGTGGCGGCGCTCGACATGGCGGTGGCGCGATCGGTGGCGCGGCGGCGACGGTGAAGGCGGCGGCGGCTGCGGCGGCGGTGCGGGTATTAGGGTTTAGAAGCGGAAGCGATCGTAACCTAGCATGATACCATGTAAGACAATAAGCTTTGGGGAACCAGCACAATCCTCTAGGGATGGTTTATCTCATTATATATAATAGTTGTGTTACAATATGTACCATATACGTACATAGATACAGAAGCTATACATAGTCTAACAGAAAGTGATCTGCCCCGAAAGCATACGAATATTCGTGTCGCGGCACTGCACGGCGACAGGGATTTCGGTCCAGCAAACTGCGTCAGCACGTTCGTCACACATTTTGTCAAAGCTCAGCATGGATTGGATTCTTTCTCATGCGTGCAGTCGTCGTCACTGCACCGGGTAGTCGATTTTCTGTTTAAGCATCAACAAAGTACAGTACTTTTTTGCGCGGGAATCAACAAAGTACTCCTTGACTGAGCACACAAACAGCGGTACCACTTAACTGAGCACATAAACAGCAAAACAAAGAAGAAGAAGAAGAAGAAGAAGAAGAAGAAGAAGAAGAGAAGAATTGTGCACACAAACAGCAAAACAAAGAAGAAGAAGAAGAAGAAGAAGAATTGTGCACACAAACAGCAAAACAAAGAAGAAGAAGAAGAAGAAGAAGAAGAATTGTGCACACAAACAGCAAAATTATTCAGCATCGTTTGCCCTTGGTACAACACACGACATGCGGTGCATTTATTCAGCACACACTGGACGGACTCACACACACACACACACACACACACACACACACACACACATGCATGTCACGGCCTCACAGTTCACTTGGCTTTGGCGGCGACCCAAGCGAGCACGGTGGGCAAGAACTCGAGCATCTTGTCGGCGTCGTCCGGCACGACGCCCTTGGCCGCGTCCGCCGCGCGGAACCGCTCCTCCCACCGGGCCAGCAGCGGCGTCCTCGCCGGGTCGATCAGCCGGCGCCCGATGATCTTGTCGATCGCCCCGAACCAGCCGAGGTAGCCGCCGAGCACCACGTCGACGAATCCGATGGCGTCGCCGCCGAAGAACGCCTTCCCCTTGGAGCATTCCGCGAACGCGCCCTCCAGGGTCTCCAGCGCCGCCACGGCGCGGGACACGGCCTCCGCCCTCTCCTCCTCCGTCTTGCACGAGAAGAGCATCCCCGTCCACGCCGGCCCGACCTTGTCGTCGACGTACGCCGCCCAGAAGCGCGCCACGGCGCGCTCGTAGGGGTCGGCCGGGAGCACGGACGGGCCGGCCCCGGACCAGACCTCGTCGATGTACTGCACGATGACCTGGGACTCGTTCACGGGGCGGCCGCCGTGGAGGAGGACGGGCACGCTATGGTGCACCGGGTTGGAGCCCAGGAGGAGCGCGCTCTTGTTGCCAAGGCTCTCCTCCACGTACTCGTACGGCAGCGACTTGAGGTTGAGCACCACGCGCACCCTGATGACGAACGGGCTCGTCCACACGCCCAGCAGCTTCAGCTCGCCGTCTCCCGCCATTGGCAAGTCCTGCTGACGTGCGGAGCAACGAACGGTGAGAGCAGGAGACGTGTGTGGCGTTGATGAATGTGGTTGCAGAATGCTCGGGTTGTGGTCTGATTATAAGAGCCAGCCCACGTTGGTTTATACGTCCACGTTGGAGTATACAGGAAGAGTTTGGCAGGTAAACTAGCTGTTTGACGAGAAAACTGGCTGTTTGACTGTACGTGGACGTCTTTGCTGGGCACGTTCGACGTTGCTACAGAAATGTTTCAAGTTTGTTGACTTTGATTGATGTCGTCAGCACTGACGTGGTACGATACTCAGATGGTAAAATCAAACTGTTGTTTTGTCCTGAGAAAAGTAGCAGCCACCAATATTATGTAAAAAAAGGGGGAAAACTGGCAGTCATACATTTTTTAGGGGCAAAAGTGGCAGCTATACTTCGTAAAGCTTTGCCTATCTTTTCCGGGTATCTTTTTTTTTTAAAAGAGAGCCATCATGGCGATTTCATTGATCTGGAATTAAAGATACATCATCAGCAAGAGTAGCTCGTATAAAAATTGGGGGTTCCTGCCATTGAAGATTCCCCTCGCTAAACTTCGCTAAACTATGAGCTGCTCTATTTGCTTATCTAGGACAATGAGAGAAAATTACACGAGTAAAGCTACGACACAGGAAAGTACACTATTCGTATATAGCTACCGTCACACCTAGAAAATTACCATCATTCTGCATGATTTCCACAACTTTCATAGTGTCACTTTCAACTAGCAATCACTCTATTTCCCTTTCGCAAAAAAAAAAAAAAAACCACTCTATTTCCGAGCATCTCTTTCGTCTGCCCTTTCACTAGCATTGCATCGAATTAGCCGTTCAACGTTTTGCAAAGAAAAGTCACGGTGAAATGGAACCTTCAGCACAGGAGCACGCACGTTTATTAGGAGAAAACTAGATCCATCATCTGTGAATTTGCTAGCGCATAACAAAAATATCCCTGAACTTGAGAAATACAATAATTCATCAATACTTAACATACGAATTCCACTCAGATTTAACCACCAATTTCCATCACTAAGGGCGACGGCAAGCTAACACTGATTAAGTAGTGATTTGAACCCTAAAAGAAGACCAATTTTAAGCCCTAAATACTGATTTCTTCATATGTCGTTGTCGTCGGTAAACCCAGCTACCCCGAGTCCTGTCGTCATCGTCGCGAACTCGCCATACAAGATCTCGCATGCCATCACATCGTTGATTGCTGCATCGATGGGCCGCGCCCGCAACGCTCCTCGGTGTCTGGACTCAGCCTGCTAGGCGAGGTAGTTGCCTCATGCGCACTCACCGACACCATGGATGCCACTCACACGACTTCCTCCGCCTACGCCTGCGGCCTGAGCGGTGATGATGGACGCGTGTAAAAGGGCAACTCCAACATACGACCCAAACGGACGTTCATTTTGACCGGATTTTGTTCGTTTGGGGATGGTAATGAGGTGGTGTCTGCCCGAATTTGTGGACGAGCCCAACGCACTGCGGCATTTCGGCCGCATCACATCCAACAGAGGCCCTATGCATTCTGTGAACTAAAATGATGTATAGCAAATAGTTCATAATCAAATAGTTTCACATGCGAAATAGTCATAGAAACCAATCGAAATATAAACAATATCTAATAGTCTTACAACCCAATCAAAATTGTTTTGCATGAAAGGAAATTGAACCGATAGATCTACTGGTTGCCAATGTGATCCCACATGTGCTCAACTAATTCATCCTGGAGCTACATATGAGTCTGTCAATCACGCATTGCACAATGAAATTAGACAAACTATTCAAAGGTTGCAGGAAGCGAGTGCTCGGGCTCAACATTCTCACCCAAAAAATCAAATCCTTGGTCGTAGATGCTATCACCGCGCTCATCCTCCACGATCATGGTGTGCATGATCAGAAAAACGGTCATCACCTCTCAAAACTTTTGAGTGCTCCATGTCAATGCAGGGTTTTGAGCGGTACCCCAATGAGATTGAAGCACACCAAAAGCACGCTCCACATCCTTCCTAGCACTCTCCCGCATTTGGGAAAATCTCTGTCTCTTCTCTCCTTGCGGATTGGCATGGTTTTCACAAGAGTTGACAACTGAGGATAGATACCATCAGCTAGGTAAAATGCTTTGTTGTAATGGTGGCCATTGATGTCAAAGTTGACCTCTGGGGAGTGGCCTTTTGCAAGACTTGCAAACACTGGAGATCGCTGAAGCACGCTGATATCATTGTGTGAACCAGACATGCCGAAGAAGGAATGCCATATCCATAGATCTTGTGAAGCCACCGCTTCTAGTATGACAGTGGCACCTTTCACATGCCCGTTGTACTACCCTGCAAAGCAAATGGATAGTTCTCCCACTTCCACTGGATACAATCTATACTACCAAGTATGTCTGGAAAGCCCTCATCGGCATTTATCGCCAACAACCTCTCTGTATCGGTGGTAGTTCGCTCTCTCGGGTACTCAGGGCTGAACGCTGCCCCCACGGCCTTGCAAAAACTCTACATTGAGAGGATACACGTGGACTCACTCATACGCACATACTCATCCACAAGATCACCAGGAATTCCATATGCAAGCATGCGAATAGCTGTAGTGCATTTCTGGTAAGAAGAGAAGCCAAGCTTGCAAAGGGCATCCTCTTTGCACTCAAAGTATGGGTCATCTCCTACCACTCCCTTCCGAATACGATTGAACACATGTCTCCTCATTCACAAGCAGCGACAAAATTGATGTGTTTCAAAAAGTGTGGTATTCTCAAAGTAATTGGCATAGAGAAGGGTGTGGCCTTTCTCCCTATTGCGGTTCAAGGCGAGAGCATGCCCCGAGATTGATCCCCTGAGCCGAGGCCGCTGCCTACCAATGTGTTCATGGACGACCAATGCAGCCACCACAAGCTCTTCATTATCCGAGGATGAATCATCGGATGAACAAATGAAGTTGTGAAAGAAATACTCATCCCCGCTATCCATGGTACCTTTTGAGAAAAGTGCCGAACACCTTGCGGCCGCGGTGGAGACTTAAGATGCCAGGGCATAAGGGTACTATCACAGTCTATGGTAATCGGAAAATTGCTCTAGAATGTGAAGAAGGAGATGTTGTTTATGCCGAGTCAGCTTGTGCCACAGAAGAGCTTAAATTTTATAAAGATAATGTTGACCCGATGGATATGACCCCTCTGAAGAAACCCACTACTGAGCAAGACCCTTTGTTGAAGTTTAAGTCGACTGATGATACTAAGAAGATTGATTTTGTCCCTGGCAACTCATCTCAGCAGTTTACAATGGGAGCTAATATGGATCCCAAATAGGAAAGCGCGCTCATCGAGTTCATCCGTGAGAATCGGGACATCTTTGCATGGAAACCTTCTGACATGCCGGGTGTACCGAGGGAATTCGTTGAGCACACTTTTAATGTGGATCCTATGTTTAAACTAGTCAAGCAATTTCTTCATCATTTCAATGAAGAACGACATAAGGCCATTGGTGAAGAGGTGGCCCGGCTCTTGGCATCTGGGTTCATTGTGGAAGTGTTTCATCCGGAGTGGTTGGCTAACCCGGAGCTGGTGCTTAAGAAAAACGACACTTGGCGTATGTGTGTTGACTACACAGATCTTAACAAAGCTTGTCTAGCTGATCCGTTTGCTCTCCCTCGTATTGACCAGACTATTGATGCCACGGCGGGTTGTGAGAATTTATGTTTCCTGGATGGTTATTCTGGTAATCATCAGATCAAGATGGCAGTTACAGACCAAGAGAAGACGTCTTTTATCACCCCTTTTGGAGCCTTCTGCTATGTCTCTATGCCTTTCGGGCTTAAGAGTGCCCATGCGATTTATCAACATTGTGTTCAAAATAGTTTTCACAGTCAAACTAGGTGTAATGTGCATGCTTATGTGGATGATATTGTGGTTAAATCCAGAAAGAAGGAAACACTCTTGGATGATCTAAGGGAGACTTTTGAGAATCTTTAGGGCTATAAGATGATGCTTAACCTGGCCAAGTGTGTTTTTGGTGTACCTGCAGGCAAGCTCTTGGTTTTTCTGGTCTCAGAGAGAGGTATAGAAGCTAACCCGAAGAAAATTAAGGCTATTACTTCGTTTGCTAAGCCGACGTGTGTCAATGACATCCAGCGCCTAGCGGGTCGTATCACGGCTTTAAGCCTGTTCATAAGCCGTCTGGGAGAGAAGGTCATTCCCTTATACCAGATGATGAAGAAAACAGATCATTTTCTCTACAGTGACGCCGCGGATAAGGCGTTTGAGGCGCTCAAAAAGCAGTTGGCTGAGCCGCCCGTCCTTGCGGCCCCCATTGATAAGGAACCCTTTCTCCTGTATGTGGCGGCTAATAGTAAGGCTGTCAGTGTGGCGATTGTGGTGGAACGCAAGGAAACGAGTAAGGAGTATCTAGTCCAGCGGCCGACTTATTATGTCAGTGAGGTGCCGATTGAGTCCAAGCAACGATACCCACATTGGTGGAAGTTGGTATATGGGGTGTTCATGGCGAGTCGTAAGTTGAAGCATTATTTTCTTGGTCATCCTATTACTGTGGTCATCTCTGCTCCCTTAGGAGACATTATTCAAAACAGAGAGGCCAGTGGCCGGGTTGCCAAGTGGGCAATAGAGCTCGGACCTCATGGTTTGAAATATGTGCCAAGAACAACTATCAAATCTCAGGCTCCGGTGGATTTCATCAACGACTGGACAGAATTACAAATGCCTGAGGAGAAGCCTGATAATACATATTGGACAATCCATTTTGATGGGTCCAGGCAGCTGGAAGGCTCGGGGGTTGGAGTTATTTTGACTTCCCCACGAGGTGACAAATTTTGCTATGTTTTAAGGCTGATGTTTTCTTGTACTAACAATGCAGCTGAATATGAGGCTTTACTCCACGGCCTTCGCATGGCCAAAGAGATGAATTTAAGCTGGTTCATGTGCTTTGGCGACTCAGACCTGGTGGCTCAGCAAGTTTCAGGCACATGGGATTCCAAAGACTCGCTCATGGCGGCTTATCGCCGGGCGGTTGACAACATTGCTGGTCATTTCAAGGGGTACCAGGTGGAGCATATGGATCGAAGGAAGAATGAGGCAGCTGATGCTTTGAGCTGGCTTGGGTCTCAATGTAAGCCGGTGCCTCCTAATGTGTTTCTGGATGTATTGCATCATCCTTCAGTCAAGTTACCATCAGAAGAGGATCTTGCTATTCCTGACCCGGAGGCATAGTTGGTGGCAGCTCTCCATGATAATCCTGATTGGACGCTTCCCTACTTGGCTTATATGACCCGGGGTGAGTTACATGAGGATGAAACTTTGGCAAGGAAGATAACCCGGCAGTCTAAGCCTATGAACATTGTCAATGGCGAGTTACACTGATGTAGCGTAACAGGTGTGTTACATCGTTGTGTTTCTCCTGAAGAGGGTCGTGAGATCTTGCGTGAGATTCATGAAGGCGATTGTGGTCATCACACTGGCTCAAAATCTTTAGTGGCCAAAGCTTTTTGTCATGGGTTTTATTGGTTGACGGCTCATGCTGATGCAGAGGATATCGTCAGTAAATGTGATGGCTGTCAGAAGTTTTCTTGACGTGCTCATGTGCCGACTCAACATTTGAGGATTATTCCAATCACTTGGACATTTGCATTTTGGGGGCTTGATATGGTTGGACCTTTCAAGGGGTCTAAAGATAAGAAAACCCACCTCTTGGTTGTGGTTGACAAATTTACCAAGTGGCTTGAAGTAGAGCCGGTCAGCAAGTGTGATGCGGCGACTGCAGTCCAGTTTGTTAAAAAGTTGATCTTCCATTTTGGTTACCCTCATAGTATCATTACTAATAATGGCACTAATTTGTGTAAGGGTGCTATGAAGGAGTTCTGTCAACAAGAGCATATTCGTCTTGATATTTCTTCTGTGGCTCATTCGCACTACAAAAAAAAGACACATCCGTGACAGTTTGGGCCGAACGAATTTTTTTTCTATCATACATATGACACTTCTATGACGATAATTGTGACAAAACCTGGTATCATCATAGATGTGGTGGGCTCCTACTTCTATGACAAAAAATTATGACAGAAAATGGGCTTTTCGTCTTGGGCGGGCCGGAGACGCAGCTGCATGACATTTTTTGGGCCGTCCATGACGGAAAAAACCGTGGTAGAAGCAAGGGGGAGGAAAATTTCGGGGAGTTCCCGGTTACGGTGGGAGATCGGGGGCCGAGCAATGCATGTTTCTCTCGTACACGTACGCGCGTGTGTGCGAGGCATCGGCTCTAACTGAACCCAAGCGAGGCGTTGGGTTCTAACTGAACCCGAGCGATTGCACTACAGGCTACGCGTTACTAAACCCGAGCGATCGATCGATGGCTGTTAACTGAACCCGATCGAGCGATTCCTTCGCTACTGCTGCTAACTGAAGCCGATC
>NC_041380.1:350002925-350030682 GCF_002162155.2 Triticum dicoccoides
TGGAGGGCTGGATGAATAGTAGACGATGGAGGGGTGCCCATGGAGGGGTGGTTGAACAGGACCCTGTGGTGTGGAGGGCTGGATGAACAGTAGATGGTGGAGGGGTGGTTGAACAGTAGCCGGTGGAGTAGCACGCGGTGGAGGCTGGATGAACAGGAGCCTGTGGAGGCTGGATGAACAGGAGCCCGTGGAGACTGGAGGAGGTCGACGGTGGAGATGAACAGTATCCCGTGGAGTCCCATTTTGCGGTACGCCACACCCCTCCCGACGAACAGGACCCCCGTTTCGACCGTAGCGCTCCAACACAAGTCCGTTTCCTCCGTTTTGCAGTACGCCACACCCCTCCCGATCCACAGGACCCCCGTTTCGACCGTAGGAGGTCCGTTTCCTCCGTTTTGCGGTACGCCAGACCCCTCCCGATGAACAGGATCCCGTTTCGAACGTGGCCGGTCAAACACAAGGCCGTTTCCTTCGTTCTGCGGTACGCCAAGCCTCGTTTCCATCGCCTATTCCGTCCAAGCCCTCCCGATGAACACGGCGCATTCCGTTGCCTCCCCATGAACACGACGCATTCCGTTGCCTCCCCATGAACACGACGCATTCCGTTGCCTCCTCATGAACATGACGACGACGTTGTTTCTCCGTTCCGACCCAGCCATGTACACGAGCCCTCGCCGTACGTATGCGCGAGCAGGCGTTCGAGACCCCGCCCGTATGTACACGTACGTGGCCGTATTTTCTTTCTTGCACCCTGGCCGCTGTACGTACGTGTAAATGCTACGTGCGCGCCTCTACTACGACACGTGCGCGCCTCTACATTGACCAGTATGTACGTACACGTTCATGACCAGAATGACACCGCTACGTACGCTTCGACCAGGTGGGTCCCGACTGTCTGGCACTTCCTTGCCTGCGAAGATGTAGCTGGTCGGTCCCAGCAGTCAGGGGGCGAATCGTTTTTTTGCCCGGACGCACTTCCTTGCGTGCGAAGATGTAGCTGGTGGGTCCCAGCAGTCAGGGGGAAACGTTTTTTTCGCGAAATACGGTGGCCCGTCCGGTGGGTCCTGCTGTCAGGTGGAGGAATAATTATTTTGCACATAATAAGGAGGCACTTCCTTGCTGCGGCCGTGGACCCAGCTGCCAGCCTCTCCACATACTGTCCACGTCCAATGCAAGCAGTTCCTTGACCATGTTGACCACGCCGCGCCGAGAGCACCAGGGCGGTGGACGACGGCGAGGCCTAGGAAGGGGATGACACGGAGCCAGGGAAGACACGGCAGTGGATGCCCACGCGTAGAGGAGTACGAGGGTTCGCTGGTTCCCTGCGATGTGAGGCTGACGTCGACGCAGAATAACAGGGGTGTGTGTGAGTAGAGGGATGCCCTGGCCAGCAGTAGGAGTAGTAGCGGGCGGTGAGGCCTCCGCCGCATCGCAGCCGGCCATGGGAGGCAGGAGCACGAGGCACGACCGGCGCTGGTTTGTGCGGCTAGAGCAAGAAGACCAGAGGTTGAAGAAGCACTACGGCCGTTGGATGGACATCGTATGGTCAGTGGAGCTAGAATCCTGCATATTGACTAAGTTGACAAAGCCCTCCGTCCCCGTCAACTTAGTAGGCCCACAAGTCAGCCTCCCACCAAGGTGGGTCCCAGCTAGCAGGGGGGTACTCATTTTTCTGAGCGTAATAAGGAGGCACTTCCTTGCGTGCGAAGATATAGCTGGTAGGTCCAAGTTGTCAGCGGCGGTAACGTTTTTTTTCGCGAAATACAGAGGCCCTTTCGGTGTGTCCCTGATGTCAGGGGAGGAATCATTATTTTGCGCGTAATAAGGAGGCATTTCCTTGCGTGCGGCCGTGGACCCAGCTGTCGGCCTCTCCACGTGCAGTCCACTTCAGATGCATGTCGGTCGTTGACCACGTTGACCAGGCCGCGCCGAGAGCACCAGGGCGGTGGACGACGGTGAGGCTTAGGAAGGGAACGACATGGAGGCAGGGAAGACTCGGCAGTTGTTTCCCACGCGGAGGGGAGTACGACTATACGAGGGTTTACTGGTTCGTCTGCCGTCGCCGGAGAGTAACAACAGGTGTGGGTGAGTAGAGGGATGGCTAGGCCAGCGATGGGAGTACGGTGGGGCGGTGAGGCCTGCGCGGCAGCAGAGCCGACCGCGGGGAGGAGGGAGCAGGCAGTCCCACTGGCGCCTGTTTGAGCGGCTGGAGCAGGAAGAGCAGAGATTGAAGAAGCACGACGGCCGTTGGATGGCCATCCAACAGTCACTGCTTGTGCGTCAACCTTTTTTTAGGAAAGGCTCAAATCTGTGGAAAACAACATACAACCCATCTGCCATTATTTCTAATAATTTACAACCCATTTGCTAATTATTAAGGTTTTTTTGGAGCCCATATTCTTTTTGTTAGCATTACATCCCATATTGTGGCCACGGTTAAAAAATTATACGAAATTTTGCATATTTCGGTGCGGTCCGAACTGTTTTTAATCCCGAAATTTCGACTCACATTCAAACTGATTTTAAAAATAAATGTATACCAATATAAAATCTAACAAATTCTCCACGCATAAAAATTAATGTAATTTCAAATCTCGAAATGAAGAAAAGATATTTGAAACTAATTGCCGGTTTGATGTGTTTTAAAAATGTACAGCCCATTTGTCATTACTGATGGGCCATTTTCTCCGCCAGCCGAATGAAAGCTCTCCTCGTCTTGAAAGATTTGCAGCCCAACAGGCCTGGCAAAGCGACTTACTTGACAAATCACAAAAAAATTGGGCTGTGGCCGTGGACCCAGCTGTCAGCCTCTCCACGTACAGTACTCTTCTGATGGAATGTCGTTGACCACATTGACCACGCCGCGCCGAGAGCACCAAGGCGGTGGACGACAATGAGGCCTAGGAAGGGGACGACGCGGAGCCGGGGAAGATGCGGCAGTGGATGCCCACGCGGAGAGGAGTACGAGGGTTCACTGGTTCGGCTGCGGTGTGAGGCTGCCGTCGCCGCAGGGCCTGGCTAGCGGTGGGAGTAGTAGGGGGCGATGAGGCCTCATCGGTAGCACAGCCGGCCACTGGAGGCAGGAGCAGGTGGTCTCCTCGGCGCTGGTTGGGGCGGCTGGTGCAAGAAGATCAGCGATTGAAGAAGCAGCAGGACCGTTCGATTCAAATCCAACGATTACTGCTGTTAGAATCGTTTATTGACTAAGTTGACAAGCCCTGCGTACGCGTCAACTTAGTAGGCCCACAGGTCAGCCTCCCAACAGGTGCACCCCAGATGTCAGTGGTAGGAATCATTTTTTTCGCGTAATAAGGAGGCAGTTGATTGCTTGCGGCCAGGCCAGCGGAGGGAGTAGGGTGGGCCGGGGAAGCCTGCGCGACATCACAGTGGGCCACAAGAGGAGGGAGCAGGCAGTCCCGCCGGCGCTAGTTTAGGCGGCTGGAGCAGGAAGATCAGAGATTGAAGAAGCACGTCGGCCGTTGGATGGACATCCAACACTAACTGCTACTAGAATCGTGTGTTCACTGACAAAGCCTTGCGTAAACAAGTCAGCCTCGAAATTTGTGGCGTGTACAGCTCATTTGCTATTATTTTTATAATTTTTACTCATTTTCTAATTCATATGGAATTTATTGCAGCCCATTTTCCATTTTTAGAATTGCTAGCCATTTTCTGGTCAGTACGAGGGTCAAAAAATTAACTAAATATGTGGAAAATTTTGAAAATTCGCAAATTTTTGCTGGGGAACGAAATATTCTTAATCCAAAAATTAATAGCCATACTAAAACAAATTTAAAAATAAATTAGTACTATGTCATGTTAAATCCAATGAAATACGTATAAGATATCAGTGAAGAACAAAAACAAAAAAAGAAACTTATATCCAATTTGCTATAATTTTCAACCCCTTTTGATATTACTTTTAACAAACATTGACCATACCAGGCCAGAATGCATCCCTCCTCGTCTTGAAAGATTTGCAGCCCAGTAATTCGGAGAAAACAAATAGGCCTAGCTTGGGTATTCTTCAAAAAGAAATACTGGGCTACCTATTTTCCCAAAGAACTGGTGCATGAGCATTTAGCTTTATTTATTTATTTATTTCCTTATTTATGTTTAGGGGACCACGAGCATGTACCTGGGCCGGATTCATGTGAGAGCCTCTCTTCCAGTTAATTATGGGCTTCTCTATTGGTCCTTCATCAGTGGGTTGCATGTTATCAATAAGTGGAAAATGTGTTCCGAGTTTAAAAAAAATGTGTTCCGTACAATAAATAGTATATGCGCTACGTACGGTACGGGGCACTAAAGGATCGAACCGTGCAACGACTTCCAAAACACTGTGTTTGTCGTTCTAACAACACATTTATTCAACCAACAGACGAAATATACTACTGATTGTACATTGAAAACAGCATCAACAGCAACCAGGGCTGGGGGTGCAACAGAAGCAGTAAGCAGGCCAGAAGAGTGAAGACGCAGCTCTCTCTTCCAAACCAAACATCAGCCATCATTACAAAAGGGCTACCAAAAAAGAACAAGTGTATGCATCAAACTAAATAAAGATCCTACTACACCAAGTGTACACATCTAACTAACTGGCTCAGTTAGACGTTACTATTTATTAAGCTGTGGAGATTGGCTGATGGCTTGAACCAGATGGGTGCCTGACGGGGGAAACTCCAGCTAGCAGGTCGATGTCTGATACTTGCGACCCTCTCTCCTACTTTGTGCTGCAGAGCGTGGCGGCACATATCAGGGTATGGTGCATGCAGAGACACATGGTACGCTGTGTACACACAGTTTTGCCTGATGAACGAAACCGCGCTGCCATCATGATCCTTGCCGTCGGTTATCTCCTGGTTAATCGGATAATTCAGTCCAACAAACAGAGAGCGTGTACCAAGGCTACTTACCAGCCTCCAGTCAAAAATTCCTGAAGGCCCAGAGAAGCTGGGATCCTGCTCAAAGACCTTGCAGTGACTGTGATTGTATTTCGCGAAATAACACGTCCGGTACGTGCGAACGATCATCAATCTTTCGTCGTCGTCTGATCGAGCCAGGAACCACCTGCAACTGTGATGCCGCTTTTCTTTGAAAGGTTCTGGGTTTAGGAAGGGTACGGACACCAGGCGGCCTACAACATCATATCAAGTTGGAGTCAAATAAAAAAGGGCTCTTGGTTTAGTCAATCTTAAGAATAGCATGTTATGAGCATGAGTATTTTTTCAGCAAATGTTGGCAGTAATATAAGCAAGCCATCATGATATCATAGAAAAGTAACATACTGCTGTAACAGCCGTTTGTAGCGATGACTGGAGTAGGCCAGCAATACGTCCAGCCATAGAAGGAGTCGACAGCGTAAATGAAGCCCTTGTGTTCAATGGCATCAGAGAACCATGGAGGATGTATGATCCTGCGATGGACATTCAGATTTATCCACTTACCGCAGTGACCTGTCAGATAGGCGAGACCGCGGTTGAAGAACGCAATTAGCCCGAAGTCTTTATAATTCGCAGATCTTGTGGGCACTTGGCAGATTACAACCTTGAGGAAATCAAACTTGGTATCATGTTGGCTACTGTAAGATTCCGAGTATTCTGGGCCGTGGTGCCAAAGCAGTGCAGTGTTAATCGAAGGAAGGGGGATCAATCGCCGGGTGTAGACCTCCACGAGCATCCAGCTGCCGCGACCGTCGACGAGCACCATCCAAGACATGTTCATGCCGACCCAGTACATACCGTTAATGTAGTTGAGGCTGACGGGGATCAGATCGCAGTCAAGGGGGTTGATGCTCGCCACCCTACGATCGTTATGCTGCGTGACACGCCCTTTTTGAAGATCATGCGGCATCAGCAAGCAAGGAGTTGGCTTAAAAAGCTCCGGCCTGAGGGCTTTGAGTAAATGGTACAGCCCCGACGAGCACGCGGCGAGCAGCATGGTACTGAGATTGTCCACATGTGAAACAATGAGCTTGATTACCTTTGTGGGGAGCGAATTCCAGCCACTCTTTCAGCGGACGCTGCTTGGTTCTTCCATTGTTAGTGCTTGGGTTTCGGACGAGGGGGGGGAGGCGCCTTAGCGGGGATGGAAGATTGGACGAGATTATGTGCGGACAAAGATGGAGAAGCGAATATGTGCTGCAGGAAGTGGACAGGTGATGATGACTACAGCACGCCGCTTGACTTACGAGACACATACCAGCAGCGTAGGGTCATGTCGATGCCAGACAACTAGCTTGAGTGATCACAGTACTGGTACTCCCTACAATGCTATGCCCTAACTTGCTTGAGTAGAGTAGTAGAGTAGGACTCTGCTCTACTACTAGCACCGGAGGAGTAGTATATTCTAATCTAAAATAGTTACAAACTTCAATGCCCGAGCATGGAACGACTACGAACCGTGCTCAAAGACCGTGTCTACGTGGTGTTTGGACATGGGCGACAACCTCAACGCCAACGGTGCAGCTCCCGTTGCACCGTATGTGTTTCTGTCCTTCCTGTTCGAAATCGTGGTAAAATTCATGTTTCTACTCTGTATCCTACTACTATGCTAGTCCACATGATTAGTTGCGAACGACGACTTCTTCCCCGACCTCGGCAACCTCATCCCCGATGACATGGGCGACAACGTCAACGCCGGCAACCAGTGAGATACAGGGTGTAGGAAGCGGTTTGGGAATTTGCATGCCTTTCCAACCAGTGAGATACTCCGTACAAAGTACGACAGAGAAATAAACACAGAGAAGGAAGCTAAAAGTAAACAATCAAACGAGCATTTTTGCATTTATTTTGCATTGAATTGTTTCACAAGCTTGACTAGTGCTGTTTTTCTACTTTTACAAAAACCGCATCGTAATGTTAGTACTCCCTCCGTCTAGGTGTATAAGTCTTCCCTCCTTCTTGGTCACGGTGCACAACCGAAGATGACTTGTTGACCTGGACGGAGGGAGTAGCACAGTCTGCAAGCATATATCGAGAGAGACGTGTAGTGCGATAGTGGAAAAAAATTACTCGTATATGAGACCAGGTCTCACGGTTAGCAGGTGAGACCCGTCCTGATGGATGACACGTGGCTTTTAAGTGGGGGGTGGGGGATGCTTTGTGATTTGTGAATGCCACGTGTCATCCATTAGGATGGGTCTCGCGTGAGACCTGGTCTCATAGAATTCTTTTCCTGCGATAGTATATAGTAAAGTTTGTGTTATATACACGTACTTGCAAAATGCGTACGAATACACAAGGTTTCCAAAATTTCCCTTTTACATACTTAATTAAGGATGCTAAAAATTCCTGAACGTTCGGGATTTATCATTTGCATCCCAAAACTAATGAGATTGCCTTACGAAACAAAAATTATACTCCTCCTAAAAGCCACAGCGCTCGCAGGAGCGCTTGCGGCGCGCCACGAGTGTCCTGGTGCGCGGCCGTTTCCCAGCGCGCCGACACAACACCTCTTCCTCAGCCTCGCAACTCGTGAGGTGCTGATTGGCGGCTCTCCGGCGGGCGAGCGCGATCTCACCGGTGTGGTGATCCGGCGCAAACATGTACTCCTCCTTGGTGGAAGCGTGCACCCGTTCCACGTACCGCCAAGCGTAGATGAGGCGCTTGGGCCTGACTGCACTAAGGGCATCGGCACGGGCGTCCTCCGCCACCCTCACGGCCCTCGCACGAGCCTTCTGCCAAAGAGCCAATTGCCTGACTCTCTCGGACGCGACATAGGCCTCCCAGGCAGCTTGTTCCGCGGTGCGCTTCTCTTCCTCGGCCTTCTTCTCCACCTCTATTTTGGCGCGCTCTGCTGGAGGCAAAGCCTCCCACAAGGCGATATCCATTTCTTTCGAAAGCTCCTCAAGGCTAGGGGGGCTCGGCGGGCGGTGCGGCGTTCTCCTCGTAGCGGGGAGCCGACACGTCCTTCGGCGCGCGTGCTGGTGAGATTGGGAACGCCGACGCGTCCACCTCGACGCGTCGCGGCGAGGAGTGGAACGCCGATGCGTCCTCCTCGTCTAGTGGCAGCGAGGAATGGAATGGCGACGCGTCGCGTAGCGGCGAGGAGCGGAACATCGACGCATCCTCCTCGACTAGTGGCGGCGAGGAACAGAACGGCGACACGTGACCATCCGCGCGGTGCAGCGAGGGGCTCCTAGGGCTTGGGAGGGGCGATGCCATGGTGGTCGATGTGAGAGGAAAGGGGAGGAGATAGCGATGAACGTGAACGTGAGGGGGAGGAGATAGCGATGTCGTGGGAGGCGCAATATTTATAGCGATCAATGGCACACCTACGTAAGATATGGACCGAGCTGCACTGACTTAACTGTCGGTCCAGTTGCGTCACTGACATGTGGGCCAGACCCCTGTTGGGCCCATATGTGAGTGACCGAATGCACCTGCAGTTAAGTAACAACTACGTGGGCATATTTGTTGGAGTAAATTATGGGGGAGCGAAGGGGTGGAAATATTGCTGGTCACAACGTATTGGACGAGCGTGGGGGGAGGAGAGTCATGCATGCAGATTTTTTCACACGGGGTGGAGTGGTGGGATCGCCGGAGGGAGAAGGAGAGTTTGGCAGGCATATTGTTTCCACACATGGAGAGGAAAAAATTTGGAGACGAACGGGCTTCCTGCAGGTATGGGGAACGGTGCATAATAAGTCATCTTGCATGCCGGGCTATGTATAGTCTCAAGTCATTAAAAACAAACACGCCCACACATGTTCATATTTCAAGGTGCACTAAATTATTGCATGCGATGATTAAGGCTGGCCATAATGGTGGTATCTTAGCTGGTATCATGCACACGGGAATAGCAAACATGCTGATGTGGCAAAGAATTAAAGAAGAGAGGGGGGTTAGAGTAACTAGAGTTCATGCATACATTGGTAAACACATTTTTTGTGGAGAATGACAGCACTAGTTGAGTACTTTTGCAGACTTCAAAAACTATTCCACAATGTGTCAACATTCACAATGTCAAATCAATATTTTTACACTCATTATAAAACATAGTTCTTATACTCCCTCCTTCCATCTATATAGGGCCTAATGCGTTTTTCGAGGCTAACTTTGACCAAATGCTAGAGCAATAATATATGACATGCAACTTACACAAAGCACATCATCAAATTCGTATGTGAAAGGAGCTTTCAATGATATAATTTTCACATTATGAATGTCATGTAGTATTAATTTTATCAATAGTCAAAGGCGGTCTTGAAAAATGCATTAGGCCCTATATAGATGGAAGGAGGGAGTACTCATTATAATCAGTACTCCCTCCGTCTAGGTGAGCAAGTCATCTTAGATTGTGCACTATGACCAAGGAGGAGGGGAAAACGAGAGATCTTAATGTTTATTTGCTAATTAATAGCATTGCATGCATTGAACTAACCACTGCATGTCGTGTTTGGTAGTCTCAAGTCATTAAAAGCATGCACACCCACATCTCCTATTGGTTGATATGTCAAGAAACAAGAAATGAGGTAGAAGTTAATGCACCGTGCCTAAGTGTTTTGGGAGTATTGTAGATATTGATATTTTTAGTATAAATTTGGTCGTGGGATTTCATTGATGCCTGTCAAAGCGTTGACAGGTCTGCTATGCGTGACCTGAAGATGAAAGCATTGAGCATCTCAAAGTTGATCAACAATCTTCAATTGTCAAAGATTAGCCATTCGGCCAATAAGGTGGCACACTTAATCGCTAAGTATAGCTTTGACAATAGATTAGATGGTATTCTTGTAAATAACGTACCGCCCTGTGTGGTGAATATTGTATCGAATGAGTGTACTGGTGTGGCTGGTTAATTAATATAAGGTGGTGTTCAAAAAAAGTATAAATTTGGTCAAACACTTTGCAAACGGTTGACGGGAGTAAAAAGGACCAGAGGGAGTATCATGCATGCGGAGTAGGCAAAAAAAATGCTTGTCTAAAAAAAGGCAAAAAAATTGCTCATTTATAGTCGGTCGAAGTTTCAAAGGGCGCGACCGCGCGAGGGAGGCGAAGGTCGTGGGAGGCGCGACGTTTGACGGAATTAAGTGAAGTTACATCCACGCGCCGGCATGGCGTGCGAACATGCAGAAGCTATACCGTCAGGCCTACGATATGGGTCTAGTAGACATGACATCTAGTGGGTCCCGCATAGTTCTCGAGAACTCTTTGGGGGCTTGCAGCCGTTTATCCACCGGGCAAGCTAGAAACCCCATGTCGTTCGCACGCCCTACTCGTCCCTGTCTTCTACCTTACAACAGTTCGCTCCCAGTCATCCCGTCCTTTCACATTAGTTCGCTCCCAGTTTTTTTGCTGGGTACAACAGTTCAACTTCTCCTAACCCTCCTCCAAAATCCATGGCCTCCCAAATCTCCATGGTCGCCGCTGAGTACCAGGTTAGAGCCATCACCGGTGATCAGTTCATCGTCATCTACACACATGGATCCGAGACGGTGAAAGCATGGCTTGCTCGCTTCCTACGCATGTTCAACAGTTCAACGGATGAGTGGGTCGCTGGGCTAGATGTTGAGTACACCACAGTCTTGGGACGAGAGAAGGATCTAAAGGACGAAGAGAGGAAGAAGCCCGCCGTGATCCAGGTTTGCGTACATAACGTTTGCTTGGCCTACCACATATGCCATGCCGACGTTGAGTGCCAAGATTTTAAGAACTTCCTCAAGGACAAAAGAGTGAAATTCATTACTGTAGGCTTTAAGAACGACATTGACGTCCTGCATCAGATAGGTCTCATTGTAGGCCAGCCCTTCGATCTCCAGAAGGCAAGCCTGGTGTCCTCCTCTCAACCTTCAATGCTGACCCTGGCAGCAGCCATGATTGATCCTTCATACGCTAAACTGAAGAAACCTCATCACGAGTTTCATCATGCATGGGAGTCGAAGACATTAGATGAAGATCACATCCTGTATGCAGCAATGGATGCCTACCTTTGTTTAAATATCTACAAGGGTTGGATGAAGAAGCAGAGCCCAGTGTCCGGTTCAAGCAAAGAAGCGTCGGCGAAGAGGAAGAGGAAGAGGGACGAGGACGAAGTCGAGGACGTGGACTCGGACTCCAAATAGGTGGCAGTGCCGTCGCTCATGCTGGTTCTACTGCAGTGTCAAGCGGACTAGCTGCTTATTAGTTTATTTTCAAGGGTGTGTTGTGCTGAGGCCCCAGCAGAACTATGGGGCTATTTGGATTGTGACTATCTTTGCCATATGTTGCCACATGATTTTTGCCACATTTGTCACACTTGCCTTACTTGAGTTGCTCAAATTGTTAGCCATACTTTGGCTTGCCTAAGGGAATCTTGCCACACTTTTTGTGTCTATGACATGTGGGGTTCACTGCTCATAAAAAATTCCTTGTCTTAAATGTGGCTAGAACCAAACACCTAGCTAACTTGGTCAAACTTGCCTAAGGTTAGGTGTGGCAAAGTGTGGCAATGTGTGGCTAGGAACCAAACAGCCCCTATGTTTATGTTCTTTCTCGTTATTTGAACTCTTTAGTACGTACAGTAGTACTAGTACTATGTCTTACTACTGTTCTTCTTGCAGTTGGTACTACTGCTCGTATCTTCGTGTTCCTACTGTACTTAATATGTTCATACTAGTAGTATAATCTGGGTCAGTCGATGTGAAAGAAGTTCGACGGAGCAAAGGAAGAAGACGACAGAAGAGGTGGAAGAAGCCCTTCTAGCCATCCATGTTGCATCAAATGGCTCACATGATTCGACTGACCCAAATTGCTCCTTCAGATTGAAGGATCCACGTGGCATTCAAGGTCTCGAAGGTAGATTCCGCGTCCGCACCCGGTTTGCAGGCTCGACGCGCGCGCGACCGGCTTCCGCCACGACAGCCACCATGCGCGCCTCCTCCGCGCGAGCGGAGACGACAATGACACGCTAGTTCCTCCTCGCCGATGTGCTGGAGCACGCGCTCGTCCTCCTCTTCGTACGCTGCGTGCATAGACGTGGCTCCACCAGCTGCTCGCGTGCTTGGCAGCGTGGCGGCATCGCTAGGAGGGACTGCAGACGACATGAGCGGGCGAGCCTTCGGCTTCATGGCACAGGGATGGCGGCGACACGGCGGTGATGGGCGAGAAATTGTTGGCCGGAGCAGGCGGGCGCCGGCATGCGCAACGGCGGCGGCGGCATATTGATGAGTGCGCGTGTGGGAGCTTACTTTAGTTTTATATATAAGTTTGGTCAAACTTAAAAGAAAACCATACTAGTACACGTAAACATTAGACTTAGGCAGCACTTTTATTAGTTACTAGCTTATGTTCTTGCCCATTGTGACCAGCCTTAGTACCACGGCCACGATACGGAATCCTGTGCAAGCGCGTGAACCACGGCCGCGCGGTCGATTTAACGGTGCGTCACCGTGTCGTGCTCGAAGGACATCCACTGAACCTTTTTGTGTGTGTGAAAACAATCCTCAAATATTACTCAACTTTTTTTTCCTGTGAAAGTTCTTGACGCTGCAATATTTTCATATATTTGAATTTAGCTCCAGTTCATGTTTATTTGGATTTGGACGTTTTAGGTGCGCCCTAGTTTTTTTTAATACTGATTTTGTGTGTGTGACTGAGAGAGAACGTGTGTTTGTGTCCATATGTGTGTTGTGGCGGAAGGGCAATGTTGCGACGGTGTGCGTGTGATACAAACATAGAGAGGTGTGAATGTGCAAATGATCGTGCATGAGTGAGACATAGACAGATGCCGATATGTTGTGTATACATGAGAGAACGGTCTTCTAGTTTACTTGTGTGTGTGTGTGTGAGAGAGAGAGAGAGGGAGAGAGAGAGACAGAGAGAGGAGCATCCGTAACACAACAACCATCTCTCTCGATTCGTCCGTCCCTCGCACGGTCGCATGCAACACATGCATCAACGCGCACATTTTGACACCCTCACCCGACCCCTGCCCACCTCAAGGCCCGCACAATCTCTTCGTGAATACCCATTTCTCTCCTTAGGTTTGTTTTCTCTCAATATCTGACATACACACACATGCACACACACACAGAGGGAGACACGCAGCACAACACACACACACACACACACTCCCCCGAGACACAATTCATCCCCATCCAAGGTTATACGGCGACCACTCTCACTTGTGCTTCTTTGCACCCAACATGCACAACACCTCAATCTTCAAAGAGGGCAACGAGCAGATCGAAGATGGAGACCACACCGCGCTAGAGAATGCGGGGTCATTTGGAAGCAGGGTGATGTGACGACGGCTGACTGACTCCTCCCCCACCCTCTCTCTCTCCTGCACAAAATTACCAATCCCTCTCTCCCCCGCACAAAATTGTCAACCCACGAGACCCATCCCCTCTCGTCCATGTTTTTCCTGCTCTCTCATCAAACATGTTGTCTCTTCTCCTTCCACGTATACAGAATCCAGAAGCACACGCATCTCATGTATATTACATGTATGCATCTTTCTCACAGACCTAACTTCTTCCTCTCTCTTATTCTCTCTATCTCTCTCTCTTTGTCTCGTTAGGTTTGTCTCCTACTCTCTCGTCCACATACATACAATCTTTCCCGCCCTATCTGCTCCATCTTCAAAAGCTCTCTCTACACGTTTCATTCACACATTGGGATATGTCAAAATGTTGCTTCTATAATGGCTGATGTAGAGTTATGGTTGTTCTTGTTGCATCCTACAAAGTAATAACTATGAAATGCATTTAGATTTTCATTTGACTGGGATTATGTGAGTTTGAGAATGTTGTGAAGTACTATAGACCTTGTATACATCTTGGGATTCGACAATGATTGTAACTATTGAATTGTATAGACCATTACATTCGAAGTCAATAGCCTAATATATTTATTTCACAATTTCAACAAATGATTAGTTCACTACAAACTAAGAAAACAAATGTGTACTCCCTCCGTTTTTATTTAAGTCTGCATATTAGCATTAGTCAAAGTCAAGTTTTGTAAACTCTCAGAAAGCTTATAACAAAAAATAAAACATATACAATAACAAATAAATACCATTAGATTCATTATTGAATGTACTTTCACATCATACATATTTGTTATGGTAAATGTTTATATTTTTCTATAAACTTGGTCAAACTTAGGAAGTTTGACTTTGTTCAAACCTAATATGCTGAGTTTACTACTACTGCTCGCTAGTTGCTTAGCCGAATCACTCAACACGCCACACGGGGAGTCCAGTGTCACAAAATTTTGAGGTCGGCGGGAAAATCTCCCGCGACCCTGATTCGAGCAGTGGGAAGTTACCATCATAGCCTTCAGAATAGGCCTACGGATGACGCTTGGTAGGGGGCTGTTTTCGTAACTTCAGGTTCACCCTACCCAGCCAACCCCACCCCGGCACCCAGAGTAGTACACCTGAATACTCCCCAATTTCTATCCGCACCGCAAAATAGACTTCTCCACGACACTGCAGCCTTCGTGCTCCTCCCCTTTACATCAGCGCACTCGTCCACCGCAGCGCATCTGCCTAATCGACGACCTCGTATGCCGCACTGGAGCCGGTCCACCGTCGTCGTCGTACACGGAGCCTCTTCCCCGGCATCGTCTTCCATGGTCTCGTATATGCTTCCCGAAAGCCGACGCCAAGCGCAGAAGTACCACCGTCGTGCACAATGAACTGACTCCCGTTGCCGACCATGACTCATAGAGGCCGCCGCGACCATTGTTCTCCTCCTCGATTGGTAATGTGTGTATTGAATCACTTAGCAGTACATGTGCAGTTCCAATTTTGCTCATACCTACCCTTCAAATTTCATGGGTGCTATTGTTCCTGTAAAAGTAATTAGTTATAGCCTCCATTGTCCAACAGAATATCAGCTTGTAATTGTGTGTCGCTCATGTATCACGTTGTGCTTGGGTAGGTTTTTCATCTGCAACTAGTAGTGTGGCAAATGATGGAAAGGTTTTTAGAACTAGCAAAATGCCCATGCGTTGCACGCATCAAGATGCATTTGTATGAGTAGTTTATCTTGTTGGAGATGCTCTAACATGGCAGACGAGTGCTTTAATGTTGCCCACAAGATGCGCGAGTATTACTAGTAGTATATTTTTCTTGCCATGTTGAGATTTTAAAACCACGAGTGCGAACATGCAGAGGAGCAATGAAGATCAAACACGGGATATTCGGGACATCTTCAAGGAGCGTGGCAAGTTAAAGAGGAGCTGCACCGAACCTGTAAAACGAGCTTTGGTAAGTAACACCCTTTCAATTACTTTCGTGTAGCCTCGTGTTCTTCGATGTGTATATGTTGTAGTTTCTGTTTCTCTTAAGCGTGGTGTTCTTCGATGTGTAATAAGAAGAGTCTTAATCGTCCTAATGCTTTCGTTTTTAGCTTGATGTAGGAAGTGGGTGTTCTCACCTTGTAGTCTATTTTTATTTATTTATTCCTTTTGAATTCACTTTCTGAGTTCTGTTTATCTGGCTTCTACTAAATGGATCTAGGTTGCTCTGAGTATTGATCTAAAAAAGAAGTAACTTCATGTCAAGATGCAGTTCCTGCGAGGAAGGAAGTATGGTCAACCTTGAGATCATGTTTACAAAATGAGGCTGGATTACACACAAGGTGCCAGTTCCCTAATGATGCTAGATTAGACACAAGGTGCAAATTCCCAGATGATGCTGGATTACACACAAGCCAGGTGGAGTCGTCAGCTGTTCGTGTCCTCGTGGCATTAGTAAAGGCTGAAAGAAAGCGTGCAGCAGCCCTTGAGAATGTAGCTGAGTTCCTGAAGAAGCGAAAAGAGCAATCAGATTCTCTCTTCACCCAAGCCAAAGAAGAGATGGAAGAAGCCAGAAATAAGCTAGCAGAGGCAGAGCAGGCTAGGCGTCTCCTGCTATCTAAAACTGTTGTTAATACAAAATTTCCTTCATAATAGCTAGGTTCAAATGTTTATCCAGTCAGCATGCATGTTGTGATGTCCGTGCATCTACTGATGTGGCACAAAATGTTTTTTTCATGTCATGTAATAAGAGCAATTACTTTCCAAACAATAACAGACGAAGCATTGGACATGGTATAGTTCACACGCAAGCCCGACATTCCAAGTTCAACTTCTACATCAAACTCATGTTCATAGATATTTGCACATTCATACATAATGTCCACAACCATGATTCACTTCAAAGCCAAAAAAATGTGAGGAGAGTTATAAATAAAGAAAATCCTCTACTAGTTCCTGCTACCAGTGAGAGCACAACAAGTCAAGACCATGCGTAAATTAATTATATTGTAGTCATTTTTTGTGTTCTAGAATGCCTGTCGGCTCGCGGAAGGACGTGTTGCCGGCACACGCGCAGATTCAATGAAGGCAGGCGGGGCAGTCTTAAGCTGGTTGCACGCGGCGAGGAGGCGTGCTCAGCTGGGCCTGCAGCGAGTGCGTCCCTCTTAGCCGGCGCGTCGGTTCAATGCCTGCGCTATGAGAGGTCGCGTCCGTGTCAGAGCAATCACTCCCTCCAGTCCTTTTTTGTTTGGGTATAACAAAATCTCGTTTTCCATTCACATTTTAGTGGTAGGAGTTGTGCGTGTGTGTCTATGAGAGAGAGAGAGAGAGGAGACGGTAGTCGGGGTTGTCTGATCGGTAAACAAATGAATACTGTCAGTCTGGGATGGAGACGAAAAGGAGACCGCAACAAATGTTGTGTCTATAGGAGAGATAGAGAGAGTAATTTTAGTGGTATGAGTCATATGTAGAGACATATAGGGTGTGTGAGAGAATCCCATAGAGAGAAAGACAAAGTGAAAGACGAGTGGAGACTGTGTGTTTGGCGGTGAAAAAGAAAGCTTAGGTACCGAGTGATACCAGAGAACAGTGGAGACGTGAGAGATAATGAAAACCGTGTAATTTATAATGATAGGGAGAGTGTGACACTTCTCAAGGGAGACGTCAAGAGACCATGTTTGCAAGGATAGGAGCAACATGAAGTGAGTGTGCGGGTGAGCTGGAGAAAAGAGAGTGATAGCTACCTGAAGGAGCATGCATGCGAGAGAGATGGGCATGAAAGGAGTGAACAAAAAAGGGATTCAAATATTTGAATTCGAGATGATGATACATGTAATCCATACTCAAACCAAAATTGATCTATCAAACATGCATACTCATATGAATTCACGCACATCTATGTTATTTAATATGTAGATATTACTGATCCATACATTTTAGTAGAACATAATTTGGTTAATTTTTTTCAAATTCAACCTTAAGATTTTGAGATCATTGTATTTGTAAATCATATTATACATATAAAGGAGCAGAATTCTTTGTTGTGCTTTTGAAAGTATATAAAAAAATGATGTATATAGAATGTAATTCCAATTGAAAATGGATCCCACCCGAAAAAATAGAATACAAACGGGATTCGTATTGAGTTGGCATAGTAAACGTGCACTCTGCAAAATTTGAACAAAGCGGGGAAAGTCGCAGTAACCGCCCGAAACCAAAATCTGCGAGATGGAAATCAGTACTGCCTATCCCTGCCACACAAAGCCCATATGCTGGATTTCTATAGGTTTCGATAGGGGTAGGTTTGTAATTTCACCCAAACGTGACGTAACCGCCTTTCACCCGGATTCATACACGGTGGGCGCCAAAACACAGTGTGTCCTCAGCCGAAATCGACTCCCTCCCCGATTCATATTCATACACGGTGGGCGCCAAAAACAAACTCTCGTCGGCAAATATTTGGTGTATGCGAGATTACCGTCCTATCCCCAACCGACTAGTGTTGCTGTGCTGTAGTAGAAATTTGAAACGGGGGCTAAGTTTGTAAATTTCCTCACATTGGAGACAAGCGCGCCCTGAATACATGGTTCCCCCCTTCCTCTCTACCTCCCTTTTCCTCATTCATACTCCGTGGGTGCCAAAACACCCTCTCCACCCCACCCTCCTTCGTCCGCCGCCGTCCGCCACCCCATCCACCACCATCCTCCTCCACCATGCCGGAGCTGATACCCCGACGCCACCGTCCATTACAAGAGATCGACCTCTCTCATCCACGGCTTCGGACCGGGATCCTTGCATCCCATCCTCTCGCTTCATCCCCGCCGTCGTCCACCTTGCCGGCGCCGCTCCTACAACCGTCTTGTCCACTGCGCCCCGCCGCCACCGTCTACCCTCCTAGATCTGCTTCCACGCCGCCGACAGCCATCGCTACCGCAGCATCGTCAAATTCTCAGCAGATGCCTACACGGCGCCGCACCAGAGGCGGTACTCTTTTGTATCTGCTCAACTTATTTATCGTAGTAAGAAAATAGATCGCCACTGCTTTACTCTGATTTCTTGTCTTGGTTGCGAAGTTGCCTTTGTCCGGTTCGCACCTTCAGATCCGCCATGGCACGCTCAACACCATACTCGCAATGCTTATGGTTTTCCCCTTTTATATTCCACACTAGTTAAATCACAGTAGACTAAATTTCAAAATTGGGTCAGTCAATTTTTCAGAGCTCGCCGGAGTTCGCCGGTGCGATCGAAGGGGCTCGGGTGGTTGTGGGGCCTCACCGAATGAAGAAAACTCGACACGGGTGGGGGTTGGGGTGGGGGTGGGGGTGGGGGTGGCGGAGGAATACAGGCGGTGGGGGCCGGTGGTCCGGCCGGCGGCTCGTGCGGTGTTCTCTATGGGAAGAATCAGAGACGAGGAAGAAGAAGGGTTAAGAGACGTAGGATCTTCATCCAACCGCCTGAAATGGTCGAGATACAGCTAGGAGTTGCATTCTTAATGCGCTCTGGTTCATCATGTGTGGGCACTGCGCAACCAACATTTTATTATCCAAAATCTGCTTGCTCTTCTTTACCATGTTCCTCTTCCGTTCTTCTTTAATATGTACTCTCTCCGTTCCTAAATACAAGTCTTTGTATAGATTCCACCATGGACTACATATGGAGCAAAATGAGTGAATCTACACTCTAAAATGTACTTGGATACATCTGTATGTGATCCATATATAGTGGAAATCTCTACCCAGACTTATATTTTGGAACGGAAGGAGTATGATAGTAGTACAGTATGTTCCTTGTACTGAAGATGAGCAGGGACATTTGAAGTGTAGAGGTCTATACGGTCGGTTGTGATGGCCACTTTGAGCCTCTTTGATTCGTAGGATCTTGTAAACATAGGAATAGGATTTGTAGTGGCCTACCCACTTGAATCCTATAAGAATAGCAAGTAAATGCGGGGAGCTGTGTCGCCTTTGAGAGTTACATTGATATTAACAGTACCACACCTTCACTTGAAGAGAGCTGGTATCCGAAGCCTTTCTAGCCGTACCGGCAATACTAGCACATATATTCCAGCAAGTTCCACTTTGCTGATTTTACTCTGATGCTTAAGGTTTTCCCGTTATATCTACACTATGATATGTGTAGCTGCTTTGTGTCGCACTAGCAGCAGTCCACTCTTGAAGCTAAACACTGCAATGACTTACAAAATTGTCACCAAGGCATTGAGTGCCATTCTGGATGCAATGAAACTCATATGCTCCCCACATGTTGATTCTTGTTCAGAATATCATCCTAATGACTATTCTAACCTCGAGGAGTCAAAGGCAGATGGCCTGTCCTGTTCACCCATCAAGGTGCCTGTTCTAATTTGGCAATGTTTTATTGATTGCGAGTATCTTGCATATGTTGTCTTGCATTTCCTCTACTTTGTTGCACCGCCATCTGCTTAGTTTACTCATCATATATGTCGAGATGCCATGCCCATCCATTATCAATACATATTCCATCTATTATCATACCATGTTTTTCCACTCAAATGTTGTTCTTGTGCATCAGACATCAAAAAGGAAGAGGGTGATTGCCGAACCTGAAGGAGCACCAGCAAAGTCCTTGAAAAACGTGGTGGTGCTGGAGAAATCAGACAGCACCCCACTTATATTGGCTGTACAACCAGTGACACAAAATATAGGACCGACTCCAGCAAAATGTACCCATACTTCACTGGCCACACCACTAGCCCCACCACACAGGACCTGCACTCCAGCAAAAGGTATACCGATTTCATTTGCCATAGCACCAGCTGTACCACAGAAAAATCCCACTCCAGCAAAAAGTACAGCAAGTCCACCGGCCGAAGACCTATCCCAACTACAGAGACGGCCAATTCCTGCAGATTGGAACACCATTCCATTTATTCCCAGTTTAAAAGACAATGCTTTCAATGTTGTTTGGGACTACATGCATATATTCCCATCATGGGAAGATTATTGTGAAGACAAACACCATTTTCACATCTTCCTGTCCAACTTACGTGTAAGTGCTATTATTCATGGCCATTATTTTCCTGTTTTCTGCTGATTGAACACATCAATGATTTAAATTACATTGTTGTAACTAGGCGAGAGTCAATCTGGATAGTCATGATGAGCAAAGCTTGCTTGTGCTTTTCAAGGAAGCATTGCAGCAGTATCGGTGTTACCTGAGGAAATCACACTTTGATGGCAAGTCTATAAACGAATTTCTGGTGAAGTCTCCTGTGCTAAATTTAGAAGACATTGAATGGAAAAACCTTGTTATGCACTGGTCTCGTTCCCAGGATGAGGTACTGTCTATGAAATCACATGACAATTTGAACTTCTACTTTTCCGCATGTGCCTTACAGATCTTTTTTGTAGGAAATCTGCTCGAAGAAGAATTCTGGTTTGATAAGAACAACAGGATATCTCAAATATGCTGCCCGCTGCTTTGATCTTGTTAGTACATGTTGTCCTGTATCACTGTACTTGCATACATACCTGGTTCGTTATGTGACAACAGTATGCATGATAGCTTGCTTATCAATTGTTCGCTCCAAATTATCTGATCTGTATGAATGGTTACATTAGTGTAGAATATATCCAATGCCGATGTTTTTTAGCTCTGCATTGTTCTTGTAAGTACATGCTGTCCTTTATCAGTGTACTTATAATGACAGGTAGTTGTTCATGTACCATCACTCTGCAGCTTATTTTCCTTTGCCCTCCATTTTCTACACATCAGATCTATATTTACTCTTACCATAAGGTTGGTACTGAAGAAGTTTAGCTGTGCATTGCTCTTGGCTGTACCTTTTGCCTATATCGCTGCACTTACATTTATAGCTACTTGGTTATGTAGCATCACTCTTCATCTTATCTTAAATATTATCCATTTTTTCATATATTATCACATCTATATTTACTCTTAACAAAATGTAGAATAAAGGCAATGCTTTTGAGGAAGATTCTGTGGTAAACTTCTTGAATTGCCCCCCCATCAGCATGGACAAGGCCTTTATAGAGCCTGTCTTCACCAATAATGTAAGTTTGTCCATCTCAAGCCTTCAAACTTTGTTGTATATATTTGGTTAGGCATGACTGCAACAGCTGTTTATTTTTGGTGTTTGCATCAAATTGCTTGTTTAAAGTTTATTATATGTAGTTCATAAACAAAAGTTCGTCCTTTCTCAATTTAAGTTTTCAGTTGTACAACCAAGTTCCTTCTTCATACCATGTAAATTAAACTATACAGAGCAAGTGATCTTCTTTTGCACTGCATGTATGCTTCTGTTCTTCATCTGTAATCCAGTGGTGTGGTGAACCTACCCACTATAGCACAATGTCATATTCTGCAATGTCTTAACTATGAAAAATGTCATATCATTCTACTATTATTTAAACCATCTCTTTATTTGCCAATCTGAAATGGTATAAATTGACAGCACACTAACCATTGATACTTATGAGTTCTTGATCTGTAATCCAGTGGTGTCGTGAAGCTGCCAACTCCTTCACAATGTCATTTCCTGCCATGTCTTGACCTGAACAATACCATATCGTGTTAATGCAAATTTAAACTGTGTCACTTTATTCGTCAGTAAGAAATGCGATGAATTGTCAGAACTGATACTTTTATGTGCAAAACCTGTCACCTGTCTGCTTGTTTATCTTTCAGAGTGAGGAAGATATAAGTGTTGAACAAGCACAGTCTCATCATCTGCCCAGCTGCTTGCGCTGCAGCTCCCCAACAGGGCTAACCTTTCTTGAACTCTATTGAAGTGTTGTCGGTTTTGTATATTATTTTGTCGGCGTGTTTATTTGCACTGGTGGCGATCTTTGATGCCCAGTGTATGTAATCTGCTGTCTGCTTGTGTTGTATTATCATAGTGGCGAATTTTGATGCCCAGTGGATGTAATATGCCGTAATTTCTTTATTGTATAGTATAGAGTTTTTCTTATTCACGATGCTGCAGTTATTTTACTGTATATATATCCTGTCTTCGCAGTAAACCGGCCGAACCGTAAAATTACGGTACATAATTGGGCCGTCATGCAATCACGATGTAGGTTGGGCCTGAAACGTGCCGATCAGCTCACGGGCCGGCAACAGCCCGAAATGAACCCCGGCCCATGATTGTGCGAATCAAATCACGGGATTTTAACAGGCCGAAAAATTGTCTCGGTCCTTGTTTGGCCCAATCAAATATCGGCTGCGAGCAGGCCGGATGCAAACCGGGCCGTAGTTAGGCCCAACTATATGACGGGCTTTTAACAGGCTGAAATTAATATAGGGCCGAAATGTTAAACGGGCCCTTAACAAGCCAAAACTAATATCAAGCCGAATTACTAAGTGGGCCTTTAGCAAGTGGGACCAAAAGCATAGTGTCCAGTTGACGGGCCGAATCTGATATGGGCCATAATTAGGCCCAAAACCTCTTAAAGGGTCGGACCTAATCTGGGCCGTAATTTGGCCCAGAACGTGGTAGGCTTTTAACGGGCCGGATCTCATATGGGCCACTATTAGGCCCAGAGCGTGGCAGGCCATTAATAGACTGTATCAAATATGGGTCGGCATTTGGCCCAAAACATGGCAGCCAGTTAATGGGCCGGCCTACTAGGGTCCTCAAAATCTTGTGGGCCTACAGCTGGGCCGACCCATTAATGTCGGTGAAATCTCATGGGCCTTTAGCTGGGCCGGCCCATTATGATCTGCAAGAATATTGTGAGCCTTTACCTGGGCCGGCCTATTATGGCACACAAAAATCTTGTGGGCCTGTACCTGGGCCGGCCCATTATGGCCCACGAAATCTTGTGGGCCTTTAGCTGGGCCAGCCCATTATGGTCCGCAAAATCTCGTGGGCCTTTAGCTGGGCCGGCCCATTATGGTCCGCAAAATCTTATGGGCCTTTAGTTCGGCCGGCCCATTTAAACTTGTTGGGCCGTGCCACGTGTCGACGTATCATAGGCGCCTTCTGTCCAGTGAGTGGATGACATCTGTCCCGATGATGAGCCGACACGTGTTTCCTCTAGCCAATGATGATTTTACACATGGAAAATCCCCATTGGTCGGGGCTGTTAATGGGTTATCGGATCCAAAACCCGACCGATAGCTTAACGGCGTTCCGTTACGATGGATGCCACGTGCCGGTCACCCTTGATGAAAGCACTTCTGTGACGCGCGATTTATCGTCATGGAAGTGGACACTTCCGTGATGATAATTTTGGTAATGCCATGGAACACTTCTACGACAGCACAGGTATGACTATCTTGATTTTGTCATAAATTTGTCATGGATGTACATGCATGACAAAAAAAGCGACCTACTGTGACAAACACGTATCATCACAGAAGTGTATTTTTTTTGTAGTGGCAGTCTAATGCTCAAGCTGAGAGGGCTAACCAAGAAATTTTAAGAGGCATAAAACCTCGGCTTATGGTTCCTTTGAAGCGAACACCGGGTTGTTGGGTTGAGGAGTTATCTTCAGTACTCTGGAGTATCAATATCACCCCAACAGGTCAACAGGCTATACGCCTTTCTTCATGGTTTATGGGGCAGAGGCGGTTCTTCCAAGTGATATCCGTCATGACTCACCTCATGTGGCGGCTTATGTTGAAGCTGATGATGAAATAGCACGTCAAAATGCACTTGATGCTTTGGATGAGGAGTGTGACCTGGCGGCAGCTCGTTCGGCGATATACTAACAAGACCTGCGTCGCTATCATAGCTGCAAAGTTAAGACCCGGGCATTTCAAGAAGGCGACTTGGTGCTTCGGCTGATCCAAGATCAAATAGATATGCACAAGTTATCCCCACCTTGTTAAGGACCCTTGTGGTCAATAAGACCTGAATAACGGGTCGTATTACCTCATTGATATACGAGAACACCTGGATACACGCAACTCGGAGGAGGAGACCCGCCGGCCCTGGAATATTGCTCATCTTCGGCCTTATTACACCTGAGACACCGGCTCTCATCTTTGTACATACATTTGTGAGTGTATATATTTTATGATCAATATAATAAAGCCGGCATCCCTGATAATTTAGGGCCTCTGTTGTTTCATTTATGTGTATTTAAGTCTTTATTATTTGCTCATAAGGTCACTTGGGGGCTTCCAACCCACCGGTTTTAGCTTTCATACCCTCTTGACCCGGCATGGACGCCAAATCCTGAGTTATCCTGCCTATTTGCAACTTGCTACTCCGCAAGGTGACCCGCCGAACTCTTAACAGTCAATCTTTTTCAAGATCCTGAACTCGTTAAGGTTAAAACGACAGCTTGTGTCACGTGAGAGCCAGCTTACAGTGAGCTAGGATTAACTCAAAGACTGTGTGGCCTTTGAAAGCACATGGCCTTGAGAGCCAATTGGTTTGGTCGTGCTTTGGTAAGCCGACCAGGCAATTATTTGAGATTTTTTTGAATCTTTCTTTTGAATCTTTTGGATTTGTGTCTCCTAAAGATTTTTTCTGTTAAGTGAACTTTGATAATCTGGATGATAAAGCTCCAATTCTATGACTCATGTCTGAGTATTTTGGGTTTGGTAACCCGCCCTGGCTTTGGACTTTAAGTCACCAGTATACTTCAGTTTGAACAATTGAGGTCATGTGATTAAACGCCTTAGGGTTGTCACCTGCTCTGGATATTAATGTTCAAAACATCAATGTGATCTAAATTTACAGGTATGTTTTTTCAATGGTTATATGAGTATTTGAGGTTTGGTAACCCGCCCTGGCTTTCGACTTTAAGTCGCCAGTATGTTTCAGCTGGAATGGCCTTGATTTTAGTCTCTTCTGTAGGCTATATCATGTTTTGGTTGTTAACTGCCATGGCTTTTGATGTTAAGCCACTAGGGCATGTGTTGTTTAAACTTTGTGCAGGACATTCAGAGCTTTACACATAAGTAAGAGTGCCGTTTTGGCTCGTATGAATGATTAAAGAGCAAAATCATCATAAAAGATTAAAACTGGTGTTTTAAAAGTTAAGATCAGCATGCACGAAGGCATGACAGGGTGGATCATTGTTTTAACCTAGCCTATTACAAGGCCATCATGAGCCCACAGGTTTAAAGGAAAGTGTTTTTTGAAAGAGTGCTCTTGTACCCTAGCCAGAGAGCTGCCTGGTTCCTCATTGGTTTCCTCATGGCGAGTTGATGACTTTGGATCATCCTGCGCTGTCGGCGTTCTGGGAACGGGGGTCCCCAGACTTGCCTGCCTGCGGCCTGTGTCGTGGCTCAAGCGGGGGCCCAGCATGGCCCATCTTCATCAGCTCAAGCTCAAGACCCTCGCGAGGGGCCAAGCCTCGCGGGGCGGACGACAGGAAGCTTTCTCAGAGGCAGCCTCATCAGGCAGGCTCGCAAGGAGGCGGAGAGATCAAGGCAGGGGTACCTCGCGAGGAACCCGTGACACAAGCCATGACGATCGAGACCAGGCGGGCGCCGGCCTGTGCAGTGTCCTTGTTTCCCCTTTGGTGCAAAGGGGCAAGCACAGGCCAAGGCATCAGGCAAAGGTTACCATTCCGATGCAACGAGACCAAGACCAGCCGGACGGTAGGACGGAGGTCACCGTGGAGCCCAAGACGGCGTCATCGCCAGTGCTTTTGGTAGCCGAAGACCACCTTTGGTCAGGATAACTTGTACTAGATGTTCCCCTTCAAAATGGCCAATTGTTGGCGCCCTTCCCACTCATTATTTGGGAGAGGCCCAGGGCCTCTATAAATAGAGCTAGCTACCACAGAAGGAGGGGACGGGTGGAAATCTGGTAGAACCATAGCAGAGAGAGAGGAAGAGGCGACTGAACTCACCCTAGCAGTTCATCGCACCAGCTCAAGAACACCTCTCGCGAGGCTGTTCTTCCCTTGTACCGTCCATCATCAGCCCCAGAGGCAATCCACCACATCACACACTGGAGTAGGGTATTACACCACAACGGTGGCCCGAACCAGTATAAACATCGTGCCCCCTGTGTTGTTCATCATTTTCATCTTAGTTCGCACAAGAGGATCGGACGTAGATCGGTAGGGGAGAGATCTCCGCGCGCACCCCAGTGTTCGAACCTCAAGGGTTTGCTGGAACCCGAAACCCAACATTTGGCGCGCCAGGTAGGGGTGCACCGGAGTCCTCCCTCCTGACGACCCGCTCTCCCCCGACATCGCATCCCGCCCTCATGGCAGACAACGTGCCGCCCGCTCCAGCAACGGATGCCGACACTGGGGCCAGGGGGCTCCGGGCCTTGGCCCCCGCCTTGCGGCAAGTGCAGTGGCCGCGCAAGTTCAGGCCCGAGATGCCGCCACGCTACGACGGCGCGACGGACCCGATGATTTTCCTGCTGGCGTACGAGGAGGTCGTCCTCGGAGCCGGGGGCGACGATCGGGTGATGGCCAACTGGTTACCCATGGCCCTCGCCGGCATCCCGCGTGCGTGGCTCCTCCACCTGCCGACGACCTCTGTCACCTCCTGGGAGGAGCTGCGCGACCTCTTCCTCGCCCGTTTCGCCGCACCATCGCTGCCCGTCGTCGTAGCTCTTCTGGGTGGCTCTCAGGCACCACCCTCGAGTCATCACGTCAAGCCGTTCGCCCGCCGGATCAGCACCGCCTCCAGGCGTGAAGAAGCCCCCCGGGCTAGGTGGCGCCCGAGGCCGATCTAACCTTTGACTCGGAGGACCACCCCTTCAACCCCATTGGTTCGGGCGCGCTCCCGATGTTGTGCACCCCCACCATCTGCCAGGTAGCCATCACCAGGACCCTGATCGACGGTGGTGCCGGCCTCAACGTGCTCTCGGTGGAGGCCTTCAGCCTACTCCATGTGCCGCCGGAGCGGCTCCAACCCAGCAGGCCTTTCTTGGGTATCGGAGCCGGTTCCACTGCCTCCTTGGGACAGATCCGCCTCCCAGTGACCTTCGGCACCTGCGACAACTTCTGCACGGAGCTGATCGACTTTGACATCGCCCCTATCGGCCTCCCCTACAATGCCATCCTGGGCTATCCGGCCTTGGCTCGGTTCATGGCAGCAACTCACCGGTGTACAACCTCATGAAGATGCCCGGGAGCAGTGGCGCCCTCACCGTGTCAGGAGACACAAGGGATGCATTGCAGGTGCTCCGGCTAATTTTCAGGGCGGCCGCGGTGGCGCAGCCCACTAGCACCGACGCCCTTGAGCCCAAGGGGGCTGCGCCGGCTAAAAAGAAGCAGCTGTTCACCCAAGACAGGGCGGAAACCAAGCAGGTACCAGTCGACGAGGACGGGTCCACTGGCGCCACCTTCACCATAGGGTCCAACCTCGAGCCCGAGCAGGAGAAGGCCCTAATCAGGTTCCTGCATGCGAATAAGAAGGTGTTCGTGTGGGAACCAGATCAGTTAGCGGGGGTCCCAAGGGAAGTGATTGAGCATCACCTCAACATGTGCCCCAATGTACGCCCCGTGAAGCAGAAGGCAAGGCGGCAGTCTACTGAAAAACAGGCTTTCATCATTCAAGAGACCCGGAAGCTAGAGGCGGCAAGGGTGATCCACGAGGTCCGGGAC
>NC_041380.1:350031015-350042286 GCF_002162155.2 Triticum dicoccoides
AACAAGGCCTGACCGCAGGATCCATTTCCGCTCCCCCGTATCGACCAGATAGTCGACTCCACCGCAGAGTGTGACCTATTGTGCTTCCTGGATGCCTTCTCGGGCTATCACCAGATCAAGATGGCAGTAGAAGACATGGAGAAGACGGCTTTCCTGACCCCGTGTGGAGTGTACTACTATACGTGCATGCCATTTGGGCTGCGCAACGCAGGCGCGACCTTTTAGCGGCTGATGCACGTCACCTTAGGCCGGCAGCTCGGGAGGAACGCTGAAGCTTACGTCGATGACATTGTGGTGAAGTCTCGTGAGGCAAGAACCCTGATACAGGACCGGGAAGAAACCTTTGCCAGCCTCAACGAAGTGGACCTACGACTCAACCCTGAGAAGTGCGTATTTGGAGTCCCCTCGGGCAAGCTCCTGGGTTTCCTCGTATCCCACAGGGGCATCGAGGCCAACCCGGAGAAGGTCAAGGCAGTTGAAGATATGAGCCCGCCGAGGACCCTCAGAGAAATGGAGAAGCTCACCGGGCGTGTGACTGCGTTGGGGCGCTTCATCTCCAAGCTGGGGGAACGAGCCCTGCCCTTCTTCAAGCTGATGAAGAAAAAGGGCCCCTTCGAATGGACTGAAGAGGCCGACAAGGCATTCCAAGACCTCAAGATGTACCTTACCAGTCCAGCAGTGATGGTAGCTCCACGTCCTCGGGAGCCCCTGGTGCCCTACCTTGCGGCCACCCCCTACTCCGCCAGCGCAGCCCTGGTGGCGGTCAGGGAGGAGCGTTGTGCCAAGGCCGCATCGACCGTCCGAACTGAAGCAAAGCAGAGCCAGGAGGGCCTCGCGAAGGCCGCAACCACAGCTGGAAAGGGACAGCCGCAGCAGGAGAACGCATCCGGAGCAGGAGAGGCCTCTTCGGGTGACCAAGCCCTGGGGGCTCCGTCGTCTCCAGAGATGCCTCGACCTCTGGAGGATGCAAGCAGCGCCAACACCCTCAACCTCGTCGAGCATCCCGTGTACTTCGTCAGCACGGTGCTACGGGACGCAAGGGCACGGTATCCCATCCCTCAAAAACTCCTCCTCGCGCTACTAGTGGCCTCGCGCAAGCTGCGCCACTACTTCCAAGGACATCCCATCAAGGTCGTCTCAGCATACCCCTTGGAAAGAGTGTTCAAGAGCCCCAACTCAGCTGGAAGGGTCGCCGAATGGAACATTGAGCTATATGCATTTCAGCTAGAATTCAGCACGACCAGAGTTATCAAGGGAGCTGCACTTGCAGATTTCGTGGAAGAATGGGCAGAAGCGCCGGGTCTCAAGGCAGGCAAAGACCGATCACTTTCCCCGGGAAGTGAAGCACCGGACGGCTGGGTCGTGTACTTCGATGGGGCGTTCTCCTGACACGATGCAGGAGACAGCGCAGTGCTTGTGTCCCCTACCCAGGACAAACTCTATTACGTCGTGCAACTCTGCTTCCAGCACGGAGAGAAGGTCTCCAACAACATAGCAGAAAACGAAGGCCTGATAGCAGGCTTGAAAGCCGCGATCGCCTTAGGGGTAAAGCGCCTCACCATCAAGGGCGATTCACAGCTCCTCATCAACTTCTCCAACAAGATATACGAGCCGAAGGACGAGCACATGGAAGCTTACCTCGCTGAAGTCCGTGGGATGGAGAAATAGTTCTGGGGGCTGGAGCTGCAGCATGTGCCTCGCGACACCAATCAGGAGGCTGACGACATTGCCAAGAGGGCGTCTAGGCGGCTGCAGCAGGAACCTGGCGTCTTCGAGGAGTGGCTCTTCAAGCCCTCAGTGGCGCCGTCACTATCAGGCGCGGTGCAACCAAGGGAGGAGCCTCCTCAGCCGCCGGCCTCGGGAGCTCCGGTTTGCGGCCCGGCATCAGGGGCACGCCTGCTCCTGGTGTTGGAGCCTCAGGAGGGATGTTGGATCCCAGAGCTCAAGGACTACCTGATGCAAGGGATTCTGCCGGAGAACGAGGAGGAGGCGGAGCATGTGGCATGACAGGCCACGGCTTATTGCATCCAGGATGGAGAGCTCTACAGGAAGCGGCCAAATGACGTGTCCCTACGTTGCATTTCCAGGGAGCAAGGAAAGGAACTGCTGGCGGACATACACAGCGGAGACTGCGGGCACCACTCGTCGTCACGAACCCTCGTCGGCAAGGCGTTCCATAGTGGGTTCTACTGGCCCACAGCACTCAGCGACGCCGTTGAGCTGGTGAAGGCTTGCGAGGCCTGCCAGTTTCACGCTAAACAGATCCATCAGCCTGCGGGGGGTCTGCAGACCATACCCCACTCCTGGCCGTTCGCAGTTTGGGGTTTGGGCATTCTGGGCCCGTTCCCTCGGGAGCCAGGGGGCTATCGCTACCTCTACGTTGCTGTGGACAAGTTCACCAAGTGGGCCGAGGTGGAAGCTGTCCGCACAATCCCGGCAGGCTCGGCAGTCAAGTTCATCAAGGGCCTCGTGAGCCGGTTTGGGGTGCCTAACCGCATCATCACTGACAACGGTTCGTAATTAACCAGTAATATCTTCAAAACGTACTATGCTAACCTTGGAACGCAGATATGCTACGCTTCGGTAGCACACCCCCAGAGCAATGGCCAGGCTGAACGAGCCAACGCGGAGGTCCTGAGGGGCCTCAAGGCCAGGACCTTCAAGAAGAAGCTGGAGGCCTGTGGCAGGGGCTGGCACGACGAGCTCTAGTCCATGCTATGGTCAATCCACACGACAGCGACCAAGCCAACTGGCGAGACCCCGTTCTTCCTCGTCTACGGAGCGGAGGCTGTTCTCCCTCACGAGGTGAGACGTCGCTCCGCACGGGTCCTGGCATTCGACGAGGCTCAGCAGGACGCCATGCAGGGGACGAATCTCGTGCTGGGGGAGGAACACCGTCGGCAAGCCGCACTACGAGCGGCAAGGTATCAACAGGCGCTACGACGATACCACAGCCGCAACATTCGCCCCAGGACCCTTGAGGTAGGGGATCTCGTGCTCAGAAGGGTTCTCTCCAGGGAGGGGTTGCACAAGCTCTCTCCCATGTGGGAGGGCCCGTTCAAGGTTGTTCATGTTTCCAAGCCTGGCTCCGCGCGCTTGGAGACTCCGGAGGGAGTACCCATCCAGAGCCCATGGAACATTCAACATCTCCGGAGGTTCTACCCCTGAGTAAAGCCGCTGCATTTTGAAAAAGGCCCGGTGCCTGTGAAGAAGGCGAATGCCTGTGAAGCCGCTGCGTTTTGGAAAAGGCCCGGTACCTGTGAAGAAGGCGAATGCCTGTCAAGCCGATGCATTTTGGAAAAGGCCCGGTGCCTGTGAAGAAGGCGAATGCCTGTGAAGCCGCTGCGTTTTGGAAAAGGCCCGGTGCCTGTGAAGAAGGCGAATGCCTGTGAAGCCACTGCGTTTTGGAAAAGGCCCGGAGCCTGTGAAGAAGGCGAACGCCTGTGAAGCTGCCGCATTTCAAGAAAGGCCCGGTGCCTGTGAAGAAGGCTAATGCCTGTGAAGCTCGTCGCCCGTGACACTCTCACATAATAACGAGGGGGGCTGTACACGCCCCGAAGTCTCCGGAGTGCCACCCTCGGGCCTCGAGGGCTCCCGCCCACGCCCAGTGGCAGCACTTAGCTCCGCGCTGGTGAGAAGACGTCGAAGACTAGAATAGGCGCCGGACGCGGCTTTCCCATTTGCTTTCTGCAGTTGGCTTGTTTATTCCCGTTTGAAGTTTTTATTGGAGTTGCTGACGTTCCTGGCTTGTGGCTCTTTGTCTTTCTCAGTCGCTCACCTCGTTTTCTCTCGCGAAGTCCCGCGAGGGAGGATCGCGGGCACCCTCGCAAGTGTTTTCTGCCCCGATCGTTTGGATCTTCCTATCCGAGTCCTCTGCAGGAGCACCCCTCCCAGTCCGTGCCCCACGGGCATCGCGACACGAGCGCAAGATATGGGCCGATCGCCCCCATAGCTAAGACCATAAGTTACCCTACTGATCCTTGCAGGGCACGAAGCGCACGAGAAGGCGACGGCCTCGGTAGGCGAGGACCGTGCCAAGCCCCACCGAGCTAAAATAGTCCCTACACATGGGAGCGCGGCGCGAGAACACGACGCTGAAATAGCGGAACAACGCGATGGTTAAACAACAACAGTTCTAATACGCCCCCGCGGGGCCCTACATTACTTACTATTTTTGCGCAGGATAAGAAAGAAAACAAAACGGGCGTGATTCGTCCTGCGCCAACCCACAGCGAAGGCTCGAGCTGCTCCTAGGGCTCAGGCGGATCCCTCCTCTCGCTTCGTCGGGGTGCGACGGCAGGCTGACCCACTACCTTCACCCAAGCGGGCGCGATGGCGAGGAGGCTGGTCGCGGCCACCGCTGGAGGAGCTGCTGCCCGAGAGGGGGTTGCCGAAGCTCGACGAACCCTGAGCACCGCCGCCTGTACGCCAGTCGCCATCTTCATCCTGGTCAGAGCCAGGGCTGGGCAGGCGGCCGCGGTCGTCGTCTTCAGGGCAACACCCGGCACGGTGACCGTCTTCCCCGAACGCCCTCACGTAGAGGGTGGCGTCGCCACCAAACTTGAAGTATAGGGTGCACCACCGGCTCAGGCCACGCGCTCGGGCAAACGTTTGCCAGCCGTGTGTCAGAGCCGCGTTCCCAGAAACGGAGACCTCCAGCGATGCCCAGGAGGCCCTGCTGCAGCATCCGTCTGCCTGGAGCCAGAAGCCGCACCGGGCGCTGACCGGCAGTTCATCTACGAAGAAATGGGGGAGCTGGAGCCTGGTGCTGGATGGGTCTGCCGACCACACGACAAACTTCGGCAGCACCTCCGTAGAGCGAAAGCGTGGCCTAGGGGAGCGCACACCCACGACCTGACACCAACCTGGCGCTCACCACCGCGCCGGGAAACGCCTCAATGGCCGCGGGAGGCCACCACGGGGACCGTGATATACTTGCGAGGGCGGCCTTGGCCGCGCTTGGCCAGGGGGGAGTCAGGCCCAGCCTGGGGGCCTTTCCTTTCTCCGCGACCGAGAATCTCTTTGGAGCCATGGGAGCGACGAGTAATCGAGAAGAAGGAAAGGAGCAGCAAGGAGGGACGAGCCGAAGGGGGTCGCCCAGCCCCATACTGATAGCCGGAGGAGGCCAACCGCCATGCACCACGATCGCAGGTAATCATGACCGATTTCTTTGCATGCAGGGACTTATCAAGTCATGCGGTCGCTGAGGCGTCGTGGGGAAGCGCAGTCGCAAACGTCCAATCAATCGCCACGCGGCGCCCAAGGCCACAGGCTGTTAGGGCCCGCGGCGCTTCGTGCTTGCCCCTTAGCTTCTCTGCTAAGCCAAGCCCGCGCGCGCCTTGGGCCCAAGGGCTACTGTCGGCATTCTGGGAATAGGGGTCCCCAGACTTGCCTGCTTGTGGCCTGCGGCGTTGCTCAAGCGAGGCCCCAGCACGGCCCGTCTTCATCAGCTCAAGCTCAAGACCCTCGCGAGGGGCCAAGCCTCGCGGGGCAGACGACAGGAAGCTTCCTCAGAGGCAGCCTCATCAGGCAGGCTCACGAGGAGGCGGAGAGATCAAGGCAGGGGTACCTCGCGAGGAACCCGTGATGCAATCCATGACGATCGAGACCAGGCGGGCGCCGGCCTGCGCAGTGTCCTTGTTTCCCCTTTGGTGCAAAGGGGGCAAGCACAGGCCAAGGCATCAGGCAAAGGTTACCATTCCGGTGCAACAAGACCAAGACCAGCCGGACGGCAGGATGGAGGTCACCGTGGAGCCCAAGACGGCATCATCGCCAGTGCTTTTGGCAGCCGAAGACCACCTTTGGTCAGGATAACTTGTACTAGATGTTCCCCTTCAAAATGGCTAATTGTTGGCGCCCTTCCTGCTCATTATTTGGGGAGAGGCCCAGGGCCTCTATAAATAGAGCTAGCCACCACAGAAGGAGGGGACGGCTGGAAATCTGGTAGAACCATAGCAGAGAGAGAGGAAGAGGCGACTGAACTCACCCTAGCAGTTCATCGCACCAGCTCAAGAACACCTCTCATGAGGCTGTTCATCCCTTGTACTATCCATCATCAGCCCCAAAGGCAATCCACCACATCGCACACTGGAGTTGGGTATTACACCACAACGGTGGCCCGAACCAGTATAAACATCGTGTCCCCTGTGTTGTTCCTCATTTTCATCTTAGTTCGCACGAGAGGATCGGACGTAGATTGGTAGGGGAGAGATCTCTCCGTGCACCCCAGTGTTCGAACCTCAAGGGTCTGCCGGAACCCAAAACCCGACACGCGTCGGCCATCTGGAGGTCAGGCGACATCTAGTCGATGCCGGTTAAGGCGTCGAATATGGCTTCATCATTTATAATGGGAGAAGAGTCAAGATTAGGGGCAAAGAGGTGCTTACGCCTGGCGGGAACAAGATTACTCACTTCATGAGTGGGAGGCTTAATTTTGTTGTTCTGATCATCATAACCCGGTGTGTAGTGCTTCAGATTCAGCTCTTCAGTAAGCTTGCACACTACAAGCCGCATCTCCCTCACGCATTTGTTAAAATCCTGTTCTTCAAAGGCTGACCTATCATCTTTAAACTCGGGGCATCCGGTGGCTATCTCCTCCGGGTCAAGTTCTGTTGCCCATGCTTTGGCTCGACCTAGAGCGACGATAGCTCCAGCTCGGGCGGCTGACAATCGACACTATTCAATTTGAGACGGTGCTGTGGAGAACTGCTCTAGCACAGTCTTGATAAGTGTTGGAGGCTTTCTTCCACCTAATAGGGCAGCAAGGTTGCGTAGAGTCCCAGTGTATGGCTTCTTAGTCAATGAGTACACTGCCTTTAACTTCAGCAACATACTTTCACCAAGGCTGACACTTCTGGAGCCTGTTTAGTGGAGGCATAAGAGTAGCCAGGCGGGTAAACGCTTTGCATTTTATAAGCCGCCATGCAAGTCAAATAAATACATAAACATAAGGAATTAGGCATGAATTTTACCAAAGATGGCAGACGTCATTTGAGAAATATCTTGCTTTAAGTCGGTTAATTCTTTAGTCACCGGCTTAAGCGTAACTTCAGCATCTTTGACTCTCTGCTGCAGGGCAGCTTTATCAACCTCCTAGGTGGTTCTTTCGGTGTCAAAACTTGCCTTAACCTTCTCAAACTCTTCTAATGAAGTCTTTAGCCATGACTCGGCCTTGGCAGTTTTAGCCTGTTGAAGTTCAATGTTCTTCAAATCACTTAGCTGTGACTCTTTCATGGTCAGCTCTTCCTGGAATATAGCATTGAAAAAATGGTTATTATACCATAGGCAACATTAATGACATATAGATATTTAAGTCCTAGAGCACATTGCAAGCAATATCCTTGGCACTTGGGGGCTAATGTAGGTCATTTTCAATTCTTAATGCAGACCCAACTTATCTTGTCAGATTAAGTCGGCCCTTGGGGGCTACAGGTTTGATTTTGTTAAAAGATTATTGGTGACCCGGCTTATCTTGTCAGATTAAGCCGGCCCTTGGGGGCTACATATTTGATGTTGTTAAAGGTTATTGAAGATCAGGTTCATTCTTGTTAGGATAAACCGGCCCTTGGGCGCTATGTGTTTGAATTGATTAAAGGCTATTGAAGACCCTATTCATCCTTGTTCAAATAAACTGGCCCTTGGGGGCTACATAAGTATAAGCATATAAACAGGAGGAAAGGGGTATAGTTTGTGCCTCATATTTCTGACTCATCAGATTGACTAGGCCAGCCTCCGTGTCACGACATGTGTGCAGGCGGCTTAGGTACCCTATGTGCAGCTCGCCTACACTAGAATCTGCATAGTTCTACAGGTCCAACTTTAATTTGCCCTTATCTATAGCTGGCGGCTCTTCTTTAGCACTATGTTTGGCCAAAACAGTAGGATTACCCGGCTCGGCATAGCCTATGTCAGTGATGAGGACATCGTTAGTGACCTTGTCAGAAGGAATTTCTTCAGTTAACCTGGCAGGGCTTAGCGATTTAGTAATTGGCGGGTGAGGGAGTCCTGGACTAGGGGGTCCCCGGACGTCCGGGCTATGTGATATGGGCTGGACTGATGGGCCAAGAAGATACAAGATCGAAGGCCTTCCCCTGTGTCCGGGTGGGACTCTCCTTTACGTGGATGGTGAGCTTGGCGTTTGGATGTGAAGATTCCTTTCTCTGTAAACCGACTCTGTACAACCCTAGGCCCCTCCGGTGTCTATATAAACCGGAGGGTTTAGTCCATAGAGGCAAACATAATCATACATGCTAGACATCTAGGGTTTAGCTATTATGATCTCGAGGTAGATCAACTCTTGTAACCCCTATACTCATCAAAGTCAATCAAGCAGGAAGTAGGGTATTACCTCCGTCAAGAGGGCCCGAACGTGTAAACATCGTGTCCCTGGCCTCGTGTTACCTTCGATCCTCATACACACAGTTCGGGCCCCCTACCCGAGATCGGCCGGTTTTGACACCGACATTGGTGCTTTCATTGAGAGTTCCTATGTGCTGTCGACAGAAGGTTCGATGGCTCATTTGATCATCCACAACGATGCCGTCTCTGGGAAGACTTTCCTCCCCGGCCAAATTTCCGTATTCGGCAGCTTTGCACTCCGTGCCAACTCGACTGGCCACCTTGAGAAGATCGACAGCTACGCCCCTGGTTGTCAGATCTGTTTTGGAAATCTAAACTATGTCGCTGATATCCGAGGAGACTTGATCTTCGAAGGGTTCATGCCCCGACTGCCGCTCTGGCCTTAGATCTACAACAGACTACCAGGTCTGAAGACAGGAGTTTAGAGCCCGCCGGACTCAATGCAATTATGGAACTTGCTACCGGAGATCTGGAGGGGACTGCGTCATCGGCAAACCTGAAGACAAACCGGGCTCCGCTTGTCGCTAAAGTGCCGGACTCCCCCTCGGAGTCCAGATCCGAATTCTTGAGGCCCGCATCAAGTGTGTGTGGCTAGGAGGCTCTTACCCCTACCACCCCCGCGGACTCTCGCTTCCCTGTCCAAACCTCGCTAATAAACGAGGCTCTGGACTTAATGCGATCCCTCGCCATTAAAGAGGAATCGCTTCCGAATTACACCCAGCCCGGACAAGGGGCTGAGAGCGGGGAATTTTACGTTCCACCCACCACCCACTTCATAGCCAGTGTCGAAGACTTAACCGACATGTTGGACTACACCTCCGAAGACATCGATGGCATGGACGATGATGCCAGAAATGAACAAGGCCAAGACCCTCCATTTACCGGACGTTGGGCGACCACTTCCACATACGACGTGTACATGGTAGACACACCCAAAGAGGATGACGACGACGACACGAAGGATCCAGTTGAGGACAAGCCTGCTGAAGCACCTCCAAAGCGTCGACGTTAGCGGCGCCACTCAAAATCGCGCCATTAAAAAGACAACAATACCGACACCGAAGATAATAACACTCCGGAGAATGCCAAAGACCCTGAAGCCCCTGTCGAGCCAACATCCGAACATGATGATTGGGAGGATGGGCAAGTTAACCACGACGATCCTGTCGGGAACGAGGAATCAGAGGATAGTAACTACCTACCGATCTCCGAAGAGGATGTGAGCCTTGACAACAAAGACTTCATCATGCCAGAGGAACCCCTCAAACAAGAGCGCTTTAAGCGCCAACTAATCGCCACCGCTAGAATCCTAAAAAAGAAGCAGCATCAACTCCAAGCCAATCAGGATACGCTCAATGACAGATGGACTGAAGTCCTGGCAGTCAAGGAATATGGCCTCGAGCACCCAAACCAAGAGCTACCCGAAGCGCAAGCTGCTACCACAATTCGACGACGAGGCCCTTGAGCCAATACCGCCAAAGTATAAACCCACTGACGAACCTGACCGACCATCACGTGGACGGGACAGACCGACCACTTACGCCGAACACTAGCCCGCGTCACCCCGCCATTGAGGCAGGGAGGCAGCGACCCCAGGCTATACCTATGACCTATGCAAGGACCTAGACAATAGAGCCGGTCAGACAAGATCAATCTATGAGTCAAGGGGGGCGTGCTCCAACACGAGAGAACGGCCATCAGGCCTGGCGCGACAGGCACAACTCCACCCGGGCCGAAAACCGCATTCGGACTTCATCCGAGCTGCGCCACGACATCGCCCGATACAGAGGCGCCACACACCCCTTGTGCTTCACCGATGAGGTGCTGGAACACTAGTTCCCCAAAGGGTCTAAACCCGTGAACATTGGATCATACGATGGTACTACAGATCCTGCAGTATGGATCGAAGATTTTCTTCTCCATATTCACATGGCTCGAGGTGATGATCTCCATGCCATCAAGTACCTCCCGCTAAAATTAAAGGGACCAACATGGCACTGGTTAAACAGCCTCCCAAAAAACTCTATTGGCAGCTGGGAAGACTTGGAGGATGCCTTTAGAGACAACTTCCAGGGAATCTATGTTCGGCCTCCACATGCCGATGACCTTAGTCACATAGTCCAGCGACCCGGAGAATCAGCTCGGAAGCTATGGACCAGGTTCTTAATTAAAAAGAACCAAATTGTGGACTATCCGGACGCCGAAGCCCCCGCGGCCTTTAAACACAGCGTCCGAGACGAGTGGCTTGCCCGACACCTTGGCCAAGAAAAACCGAAGTCCATGGCAGCCCTTACCACACTTATGACCGACTTTTGCACGGGAGAAGATAGCTGGCTAGCTCACAGAAGCAATAGCCAGCGACCCTGGCACCTCCGAAGCTAGGGATGGCAATGGCAAGCCACAACACAACAAACATAAGCGTCGAAGCAATAACAAAGATACCGAAGACACGACGGTCAACGTCGGATTCAATGGCTTTCAATCTGGTCAGTGGAAGAAGCCATTCAAAGGAAACAAGGACGATCCATCTAGTTTGGACAGAATACTCGACCGGCCTTGCCAGATTCATGGCACCCCTGACAAGCCTGTCAACCATATCAACAGAAATTGTTGGGCCTTTAAACAGGCCGGTAAGTTAAACGCCAAACATAAGGGGAAGGGACCGCTCAGTGAGGACGATGATGAAGAGCCTCGCCCACCGAACACAAGGGGACAGAAGAAATCCCCCCCCCCCCTGAGGCAAAAACGGTGAATATGATATACGCTACGCATATCCCCAAAAGGGAGCGCAAGAGCGCACTAAGGGACGTTTATGCCATTGAGCCAGTTGCCCCAAAATTTAACCCATGGTCAGCTTGCCCGATCACTTTTGATCGCAGAGACCATCCGACCAGTATCTGTCATGGGGTCTCG
>NC_041380.1:350043004-350132639 GCF_002162155.2 Triticum dicoccoides
CGACCGGCCTTGCCAGATTCATGGCACCCCTGACAAGCCTGTCAACCATATCAACAGAAATTGTTGGGCCTTTAAACAGGCCGGTAAGTTAAACGCCAAACATAAGGGGAAGGGACCGCTCAGTGAGGACGATGATGAAGAGCCTCGCCCACCGAACACAAGGGGACAGAAGAAATCCCCCCCCCCCCCTGAGGCAAAAACGGTGAATATGATATACGCTACGCATATCCCCAAAAGGGAGCGCAAGAGCGCACTAAGGGACGTTTATGCCATTGAGCCAGTTGCCCCAAAATTTAACCCATGGTCAGCTTGCCCGATCACTTTTGATCGCAGAGACCATCCGACCAGTATCTGTCATGGGGTCTCGGCAACATTGGTCCTCTATCCAATTATCGATGGATTCCACCTCACGCGCGTCCTTATGGATGGCGGTAGCAGTCTTAACTTGCTTTACCAGGACACTGTCCGCAAAATGGGCACTGATCAGTCAAGAATCAACCCCACCAAAACCACCTTCAAAGGAGTGATACCCGGCGTAGAGGCCTGCTGCACAGGATCCATAATGCTAGAAGTCGTCTTCGGCTCACCAGATAACTTTCAAAGTGAAGACTTGATCTTCGACATCGTCCCCTTCCACGGTGGCTATCATGCACTGCTCGGACGAACATCCTTCACCCGTTTCTATGCAGTCCCGCACTATGCTTATCTAAAGCTAAAGATGCCTCGACCACGTGGCGTTATAACAGTCAATGGAAATACAGAGCGCTCCCTCCATACTGAGGAGCATACGGCGGCCCTCGCAGCCGAAGTATAGGGTGGCCTCATTAAGCCGAATACTACATCGGCAGTCAAGCCCCTGGACACTGTCAAACGAGTCCGATCTGCAGAATGAAAGTCCGACTCGTCCAAAGCTAGATAGCAATCCGGCCTCTATCAAAACCCCAACTTGATAGCGGCATATGTACCACGCGTACATAATTACACACTAAAAATACCATGGGCAAAGACGGAGGCCTGCTGAAAATAAGGTCCACAGTACGGTTCAACCCTATCCGAACCCTCATATTCTTCCTTTCCTTCTTCTTATTTTTATTCTTCAGGTTGTTTACAACCCACATCACTCTTCGATGGTACCTAGGGTCCTTTTCCAGGGCCCTTACATACACTCGATTATCGATCCTCTCAAAGGACCATATACTACAGGAAAAGTAGCGCATACATGCGGCAGAGTGTCCAAAAGATCTTCAAGATCATCTTTTCAAATTTAGACTTGTATACAACTTTCCCTTGTTCTCGGCATGTAAAATGGCCCTGATGCTTATAGCATCCTCTGTAAAAATACGTTTTGACGTACCAATCATACTATAATGCAAACCGTTTTCGCCCAACCTTTTTCGGTATTGGCTTATTTCTTAATCCGTTTTCCCACTTTATATTCGAATTGGAATATCCACCTCTGTACGACTTAAATTGCCAGGGGCTCTATTTCAAACATGTTGGCATTCTGGGAACGGGGGTCCCCAGACTTGCCTGCCTGCGGCCCATGGCGTGGCTCTGCAAGCGGGCCCGTACGACCCATATTCACCAACAAGCATTCAAGACCCTCACAAGGGGCAAGCCTCGCGAGGCGGCCAACACAAGACCTCCTCAGGAGCGGCCTCACCAGGCTGGCTCGCGAGGGGTGGAGAGATCAGGGCCAGACAAACCTCGCGAGGTTCCAGTGACGTGAGCCATGACGACTGAGGGAGTCCTGGATTAGGGGGTGTTCGGATAGCCGGACTATACCTTCAGCCGGACTCCTGGACTATGAAGATACAAGATTGAAGACTTCGTCCCGTGTCCGGATGGGACTTTCCTTGGCGTGGAAGGCAAGCTTGGCGATGCGGATATTCAAGATCTCCTACCATTGTAACCGACTCTGTGTAACCCTAACCCTATCCGGTGTCTATATAAACCGGAGGGTTGTAGTCCGTAGGCAATCAACTCCATATACAACAATCATACCATAGGGTAGCTTCTAGGGTTTAGCCTCCTTGATCTCGTGCTAGATCTACTCTTGTACTACCCATATCATCAATATTAATCAAGCAGGACATAGGGTTTTACCTCCATCAAGAGGGCCCGAACCTGGGTAAAACATCGTGTTCCCTGCCTCCTGTTACCATCCGGCCTAGACGCACAGTTCGGGACCCCCTACCCGAGATCCGCCGGTTTTGACACCGACATTGGTGCTTTCATTGAGAGTTCCTCTGTGTTGTCGCCTTTAGGCCCGATGGCTCCTTTGATCATCAACAACGATGCGGTCTAGGGTGAGACTTTGCTCCCCAGACAGATCTTCGTCTTCGGCGGCTTCGCTCTGCGGGCCGATTCGCTCGGCCACCTGGAGCAGATCGAAAGCTACGCCCCTGGCCATCAAGTCAGGTTTGGAAGCTTAAACTACACAGCTGACATACACGAAGACTTGATCTTCGACGGACTCGAGCCACGGCCAAGCGCGCCGCACTATCTTGAGAGGCATGATCTAGCTCTGCCCCCGGACAGTGTCCTGGAGGCCGCACACGCATCGGTTCCGACCCCTAACTCAGAGCCTACTGCGCCAATCGAGGATGAGCGGTTGGAAGTCACCTTGGGGGATGCGATCCCAAAAGCGATCAAGCCGAATGCTAGCCCCGCACTCTGCACGACCCGTGACTCCGAGGATCTGGACTCCTCCCCGGACTCCGAACCCCCCGCGCCCCTGCCAATCGAATCCGATTGGGCGCCGATAATGGAGTTCACCACCGCAGACATCTTTCAGCATTCGCCTTTTGGCGACATCCTGAATTCTCTTAAGTCTCTCTCTTTATCAGGAGAGCCCTGGCCGGACTACGGTCAGCGAGGGTGGGATATGGACGATGAGGAAATTCAAAGCCCACCCACCACCCACTTTGTAGCCACTGTTGACGATCTAACCGACTTGCTTGACTTCAGCTCCGAAGACATCAACGGCATGGACGACGATGTAGGAGACGAACAGGAACCAGCACCTGTAGGGTGCTGGAAGGCCACCTTGTCATATGACATATATATGGTGGATACTCCAAAAGATGGAGATGGCAATGGAACAGTGGGGGATGACGCCCCCAAGAAACAGCCAAAGCGCCGGCGTCAGCAGCGCCGCTCTAAATCCCGCCAAAACAAAAACGGTGATTCCGGCACGGGAGATAATACTACCCCGGATAGCGCCGAAGAACACCCACCTCAGCAAGATTCGGCACAGGAAGATGGAGAAGCCAGCCCTCATGAGAGAGCGGCAGACCGAGAGGTCGAGGATGATAACTATACGCCTCCCTTCGAAGACGAGGCAAGCCTCGATGACGACGAATTCGTCATATCATCAGACCCCGCCGAACAAGAGCGTTTAAAACGCAGGCTTTTAGCCACGGCAAGCAGCCTCAAGAAAAAGCAGCAACAACTTAGAGCTGCCCAAGATTTTCTAGCTGACAGATGGACTGAAGTCCTTGCGGCCGAAGAGTATGAACTCGAACGCCCCTCCAAGAGTTACCCGAAGCGCAGGCCGCTACCCCTATCAGAGGAGGAAGCACCTACATCACCAGCGCATGACATGGCAGACCGGCCACCTCGCGGCCGCGACAAAGAGGCCTCTTGGCCCTCCACCCAAGCCATGCCCCGACGCCGCTCAACTAAGGCACGGGAAAATGCGCCCGACCTGCGAGACATACTGGAGGATAAGGCAAGACAAACAAGATCGATCTACAGATCGCGCATGCGCCCTACGGCATGTGAAAATGATCTTCACTCCGGATACAACAAATCCGGCCGGGCCGAACACAACAGACATAGCTTTTCTGAGCTGCGTCGTGATATAGCCCAGTACAGAGGCGCCGCACACCCGCTATGCTTCACGAATGAAGTAATGGATCATAAAATCCCAAAGGGTTTCAAACCCGTAAACATCGAATCATACGATGGCACAACAGATCCGGCGGTATGGATTGAGGATTATCTCCTTCACATCCACATGGCACGCGGCGATGATCTACACGCCATCAAATACCTCCCGCTTAAACTTAAAGGACCGGCCCGGCATTGGCTTAACAGCTTGCCAGCAGACTCAATCAGTTCTTGGGAGGACCTGGAAGCCGCATTCCTCGACAACTTCCAGGGCATTTACGTGCGACCGCCGGATGCCGACGACTTAAGCCACATAATTCAGCAGCCAGAGGAATCGGCCAGACAATTCTGGACACGGTTCCTAACAAAGAAAAACCAGATAGTTGACTGTCCGGACGCAGAGGCCCTAGCAGCCTTCAAGCATAACATCCGCGACGAGTGGCTTGCCCGGCACCTGGGACAGAAAAAGCTGAAATCCATGGCAGCCCTCACGACACTCATGACCCGCTTTTGCGCAGGAGAAGACAGCTGGCTAGCTCGCAGTAACAACTTATCAAAGAACCCTGGTAATTCGGATACCAAGGACAAAAGTGGCAGGACACGTCGGAATAAGCAAAAACGCTGCGTTAACAGCGACAGCAATGAAGACACGGCAGTCAATGCCGGATTCAAAGGCTATAAATCCGGTCAGCGGAAAAAGCCATTCAAAAAGAATACTCAGGGCCCGTCCAGTTTGGACCAAATACTCGATCGCTTGTGCCAGATACATGGCACCCCCGAAAGGCCAGCCAATCACACTAACATGGATTGTTGGGTGTTCAAGCAGGCAGGCAAGTTAAGGGCCGAAAACAGAGACAAGGGGCTGCACAGCGATGATGAGGAGCCCAAGCCGCCGAACAACAATGGACAGAAGGGCTTTCCCCCACAAGTGCGGACGGTGAACATGATATACGCAACCCACATTCCCAAGCAGGAGCGGAAGCGTGCGCTACGGGACGTATACGCGATGGAGCTAGTCGCCCCAAAGTTCAACCCATGGTCCTCCTCCCCGATCACTTTTGATCGAAGGGACCATCCCACTAGCATCCGTCATGGCGGCTTCGCTGCATTGGTTCTCGACCCAATCATCGACGGATTTCATCTCACAAGAGTCCTCATGGACGGCGGCAGTAGCCTGAACCTGCTTTATCAGGATACAGTGCGGAAAATGGGCATAGATCCCTCAAGGATTAAGCCCACAAGAATGACCTTTAAAGGCGTTATACCAGGTGTAGAAGCCAACTGTATAGGCTCAGTAACACTTGACGTGGTCTTCGGACCCCCGGACAATTTCCGAAGTGAAGAGTTAATCTTCGATATAGTCCCGTTTCGCAGAGGCTATCACGCCCTGCTCGGACGAACCACATTCGCAAAGTTCAATGCGATACCGCACTACGCATATCTCAAGCTCAAGGTGCCAGGCCCTCGAGGAGTAATTACGGTCAACGGAAACACCGAACGCTCCCTCCGTACGGAGGAGCATACGGCGGCTCTCGCAGCGGAGGTACAAAGTAGCCTTCTCAGGCAATTCTCCAGTCCGGCTATTAAAAAGCCAGACACTGCCAAGCGCGCCTGGAGTAACCCACAGCAGGACCGCCTAGCACACTCTGAGCAAGCGTAGCAATGCGGCCCCAACCCCAGCTTTCGCGACATAGCGAAACCAGTACCTCGCGGACATAACTACGCCCTTGAAATACCATGGGCACAGGGGAAGGGACATAATAACGGCACGCCCAAAATACGGCTTAAAATGTACTAGGGGCTACCGGATTCTTTTTTTTATTTTTTCTTACTTTCAGGACTCCATAGTTCGGACGACCTGTTCGGCAATTCGACTGCCGCACAAACGATGCAAGATCCAGGGAGGCAAACAAGCCATGCCGCATTATGGAACTCCCAGGTGGTCTCTATTACGAGCGGTATACCTGTTTTAAATACAATTCCATGGCCTGCCCCTGGTCAGGACATACTGAATAGTCCAATATCTTTTGCTTATCGCACTATTTGTATCGTTCGGCTTTGATAAATAGCCTCTCTATAAACAATGCATAGCTTTTGTCTATTTTCTGCATTACTCTCTTTTATATATGTTCATTAATGACATGATTGCACCCGTACACTGTGGTACGGCAAGTAAGCCAGGGGCTTCAGTACCCTTTAATATGGTGTGAGAAGTCCGTACACTTTCACAAGTGCGGCACCCCGAACTTATAGCACTATATGCATCGGCTACGAATCATGATTTGGGTCAATAGTTGGGTTTGCCTGGCTCCTATGTTTTGGTGCCTTACGTTCCGCTATATCGGCTAAGGTAGCACTAGGAGAACCACTGCGATTGTGCCCCGGTTGAGCTGGGTTAAGCACCTCAGTGGAGAAAGCTAAAACTGACTATCATGATGAGGCGAGAGACCGGTCGCTGTTCGAGAGGTTTTTCGAGTCCCTAAAGACTTATGCCGCTTCGAGCGAGGAGCCGGATTTGTCCGACCAAGGCGTGGATAGCGCCCCGAACTCGGTCTTCCGAACTAGGGGCTTTGCCGAAATTTAAAATTATAAAGTTCTATGGCTAAGTGAGAGTGTTCAAGCATTATAGTCCGATTGCCTGGTTCGTTGTGCCGAGTGCCTCCCTCGAAGGACCCAACTATGGGAAAAAGAGCGCTCAGGTTTATCCCGAACACCCCAGCACTAGTGGCATGGGGACAGAAGCCGACGACTGGCCATCTCTCAATTTTTTGATAAACGGCCGCACAGAAAATAATATTTTAAATTCAACAAGCATTTCTTAAGCGCCTATGAACAAGTTTTCAGCGCACAAGATAAAAATGAGCGAGTTTATTCAAAAATTACATCCTTGGTACATTCATCCGCCACAAGGCGGGCACCCGCAAGAACATCCTTGTAATAGTTCTCGGGCTTGCGATCCTTCTTCCCCGGCGGCGGCCCGTCCTTCACAAGCTTCTCACCGTCCAGCTTACCCCAGTGCACCTTTGCACGGGCAAGGGCCCGACGGGCACCTTCAATGCAGACGGAGCGCTTGATGATCTCGAGCCTTGGACAGGCCTCCACCAGCCGCCGCACCAGCCCGAAGTAGCTCCTAGGAAAGGCCTCTCCGGGCCACAGCTGAACTACGAAGCCCTTCATGGCCTGTTCGGCCGCCTTGTGGAGCTCGACCAGCTGTTTCAGCTGGTCGCTCAAGGGCACAGGGTGTCCGGCCTCAGCATACTGAGACCAGAACACCTTCTCTGTCGAGCTTCCCTCTTCAGCTCGGTAGAATGCGGCAGCGTCGGATACGCTGCGGGGAAGATCTGCGAATGCCCTTGGAGAACTCCGGATTCGGGTAAGTAACAGGTAGTTCACTTTTATATTTCTGCTTTGCATAAAGAATGCCTTACCCGCTGCTATCTTCTTCATCTCCTCCAACTCTTGGAGGGCCTTTTGGGCTTCGGCCTTGGCAGTCTCAAGGGCCGCCGCGAGCTCGGACGCTTGGGTCTTTGACTCAAGCTCCAAAATCTCATGTTTTTTCATGAGAGCCTGAAGCTCTTGCTGCACCTCGCCGACCTGAGCCCCAAGTTTCTCCCGCTCGGTGCGCTCCACAGCCATTTTCTTTTCGGCCTTGGACAGCGCCTGCTTGAGGGTCGCCACCTCAGTCGTGGCCCCTATAATAAGCAGTGCAATCCTGTTATTTTTTGCAATCAAGCCTCTCTATAGGCACTTTTTCTGTAAGGTATTTCCTACCTTCTTTTTCCTCGAGCTGCCGCTTGGCAAGGCCGAGATCTTGCTCGGTTCGCTTGAGGTCCTGTTTCAGGACACCCACCTCCGCAGTCAGTGTGGCGGTGGATAGCAGCGAAGCCTGCATACGCATATTGACTCTTTTTGTTAGACTCCTGCGAAATTTAATAGATCCTCTATTCGGCTTTTCTTTCCGAACGCCGAACAGAGCATCAGGGGCTACTGTCTATGCGGTTATATTTTTACATATTTTTACTTACCTCAAAGCCTGTTAGGAGGCTAGCGCAAGCTTCACTCAGTCCGCTCTTGGCGGACTGAACCTTCTGGATCACCGTACTCATAATAGTACGGTGCTCCTCGTCAATGGAGGCGCCGTCAAGCACCTCGAGCAGATTGTCCGGCACCTCCGGTTGGACGGAGGCCGCCGGCTCAGAAGGCTTGCTCCTCTTGGAAGGAGTTCGCCTACCGCGTTCCGAAACTGTTGAAGATTCCGGCATGGTGTCCGACACAAAGCCGGACTTGGAGCCCTGGGGGTCTTGTCCCCTTTACTCCTGGGGTCCGGGAGGTCGCCTTGCGGCTCCTCTAGGACCACCTCCTCCTGCCCCGAAGCTCGTTGCGACGCCACTTCGGCGTCGTCCGCAGTGCGGGGGGAGACAGCAGGCGGAACTGAGTTCACGTCCGATGAATCCAGGGAGCCGCTCGACGACTCGTTGAGTTCGGCCCAGGTTGGGCTGCATAATTACGTTCGACATTAGGGAAAGCTGTGCAACAAAGGAACATCATGAGTTATTTTGATATCCGAACTTACGATTTCGCCGGACTCTTGGCCCTGTTTGGCCACTCCTCTTTGCCCTCTTCGGCGTTGGGGGCGTAGTCCGGCGGAGGGGTCTTCCTTTTCCTAGACCCCTCGGCCTCCCCTGTTGGGGCGGCCTTCCTCTTCTCTCCTCCCTCCGCTAGGGGGGGGGGAGTTTTCTTCTTCCTCCTTGTTTTCACGGGAGGAGGGCGTCTCGGACTCGTCAGATGACGAGTCCGACACCACCTCATTACGGGCACTCTTTCGAGTCCCCGTGGCCTTCTTCTTCTTGGCCTTCTTCTCCGGCACCACATAAGGCGCCGGAACCAGCAGCTTCACTAGGAGAGCAGGGGCTGGGTCTTCGGGCAAAGGAGCCGGATAGTTAATAGATCCGGACTTCGCCCGCCAAGCCTGTCAAAGGTAAGGGAGTTTAGATCCCGCATAGAGTCAAACTATGAACAAACTTAACATCCTGTAAAAGGTGAAAATAGCTTACCTCGCTAGCGTGACGCTGCGAGCTGTATCCGCGGTCCTCGGAAGCGGATGTGGGAGCGTCGGCGCCTTTGGTTAGCACCTTCCAGACGTCTTCATACGTCGTGTCGAAGAGCCTGTTAAGGGTTGGGTGCTGCGCTGGGTCAAATTCCCACAGATTAAAGTCCCATTGTTGACACGGGAGGATCCGGCGGACGAGCATAACCTGGACTACATTGACGAGCTTGATCGGCTTGCTCACTAGGGACTGGATGCATGTGTGCAGTCCGGTCACCTCTTTTTCGTCGCCCTACGACAGGCCCGTCTCTTTCCAGGACATAAGCCGCGTGGGGGGTCCGGATCGGAACTCGGGGGTTGCGATCCATTTCGGATCGCGTGGCTCGGTGATGTAAAACCACCACGATTGCCACCCCTTCAGGGTCTCCACGAAGGAGCCCTTGAGCCATAGGACGTTGGCCATCTTGCCCGCCATGGCGCCTCCGCACTCCGCCTGGCTGCCGCGCACCACCTTGGGCTTGACGTTGAAGGTCTTGAGCCAGAGGCCGAAATGGGGGCGGATGCGGAGGAAAGCCTCGCACACGACGATAAACGCCGAGATGTTGAGGATGAAGTTCGGGGCCAGATCGTGGAAATCCAGGCCGTAGTAGAACATGAGCCCCGGGACAAATGGGTGGAGTGGAAAACCCAGTCCGCGGAGGAAGTGGGGGAGAAATACTACCCTCTCATGGGGCCTTGGGGTGGGGAGAAGCTGCCCCTCCTCGGGAAGCCGGTGCACGATGTCTTTGGACAAGTATCCGGCCTTCCTTAGCTTTTTGACATGGCCCTCCGTGACGGAGGAGACCATCCACTTGCCTCCCGCTCTGGACATTGCTGGAGAAGGTTGAGGTGGGAAGTGCGGGCGTGGGCGCTGGAGCTCGAGTGCGCAGGAGATGGATAGGCAAAGGAGGAAGAAGGCGTAGGTAAAAAGGTGGATCCTTATCCCCATTATATGGGCGGACGCGGTTGTGCGTCCCCACCAGCCTAGTAAAACTCGCTTGTCTCCCAAGCGCCGTGACAAATGGCGCGGTTGGGTTACCCACGTCCGTATTGATGAGAATCCCGTAAAAGGGGTACACGATCTCTGCTTTGACAAGACGTGCCAAGGAAACCGCCTCGCGAAACATGCTGAGGTGGAAAAGTAAAAACGATTCAAGTAAAGGACTTGGCCGTAGTGTGATGACGCACTGCGGAATACGTCAGCAGATTTGATTTGTGTTTATATCATTCTCTCTATGGCAATATGTGGAAGCTTATTTTGCAGAGCCGGACACTACTCTTGGTGTTTACAATCTTCTATGAAGGACTTGGAGGAGGAACCCGCCTTGCAATGCCGAAGACAATTTGCGCACCGGACTCGTCGTCATTGAAGCCTGGTTCAGGGGCTACTAAGGAAGTCCTGGATTAGGGGGTGTTTGGATAGCCGGACTATACCTTCAGCCGGACTCCTGGACTATGAAGATACAAGATTGAAGACTTCGTCCCGTGTCCGGATGGGACTTTCCTTGGCGTGGAAGGCAAGCTTGGCGATGCGGATATTCAAGATCTCCTACCATTGTAACCGACTCTGTGTAACCCTAACCCTATCCGGTGTCTATATAAACCGGAGGGTTGTAGTCCGTAGGCAATCAACTCCATATACAACAATCATACCATAGGCTAGCTTCTAGGGTTTAGCCTCCTTGATCTCGTGGTAGATCTACTCTTGTACTACCCATATCATCAATATTAATCAAGCAGGACGTAGGGTTTTACCTCCATCAAGAGGGCCCGAGCCTGGGTAAAACATCGTGTTCCCTGCCTCCTGTTACCATTCGGCCTAGACGCACAGTTCGGGACCCCCTACCCGAGATCCGCCGGTTTTGACACCGACAACGACCAAGGCCAGGCGGGTGCCAGGCGAGTGCCAGCGCGCACAGTGTCCTTGTTTCCACTTTGGTGCTAAGGAGGCAAGCGCAGGCGAGGAGTTCCGAGGCATCAGGCAAAGGTTTCCATATCAGTGCAATGAGACCAAGACCAGTAGGACGGCAGGACGGAGGTCACCGTGGAGCCCAAGGCGGCGTCACCACCAGAGCCTTTGGTAGGCGAAGACTACTTTGTCAGGATAAGCTGTACTAGTTGTCCCCTTTCAAATTGGCCATTGTTGGCTCCCTTCCCGCTCAATATTTGGGGAGAGCACTAGGGCCTCTATAAATAGGACTAGCCACCACCATAGCTAGAGGATCGACCTCATCTTGGATTGGAGCCATTCCATCCTTAGCCTCACACCCACCAAGCACAAGAACACCTCACCTCAGGAGGCTGTTCTTCCCCTTGTACTGTTCATCATTAGCCCAAGAGGCAATCCACCACACCACACCGGAGTAGGGTATTACACCACAACGGTGGCCCGAACTAGTATAAATCTTGTGTCCCTTGTGTTGCGAGTTCGTCAAGTTAGCCTTACAGATTGTGGTGAGATTGAGGGCATGAGTTGGTAGGGGGAGATCTATGCGCGCACCCCAGTGTTCGAACCTTAAGGGTTTTGCCGGAACCAGAGATCCGACATTTGGCGCGCTAGGTAGGGGTGCGCCTAAGCCTTCTTCTTCGTCGACCCACGCTTCGTCACTCCACCAAGGTCATGGCTGACGCTTGCCGAGCTCGCGCTGAGCGCCGGGCCGCCCTCGCCAGCCATGTTGCTCAGACGGCTCCCGTCGGTGGGCCTCCCCGTCGTTCTCCGTCACCCTCCGCCAACGCCGTCACTGGTCCGGTTGCAAACGAGCAGCAAGCCTCTTTGCTGCATCCCTCCGTGCATCGAGACGGCCACACCGCCACCCCGTCACTGACTCCGGCCGGCTCGTCATCTCACACTCGCTGTGCCACCACGGACGCGCATGCCACGCTGCTCATGGCACACGAGCTCTTGCGCTACCGACCGGTCAACGATCTCTACGAGGACTGGCTAGACCGCATCACCGAGCTCGTCAGCACCGCGGGAGGCTCTCCTGCATCGTCCCTCTCGCTGCCTCTCCCTCCGCCAGCTGCAGGCGACGTGGCTCACGGAGCGCCTCCGCCCCCTCCACAACAAGATGGCACCCTTGCGCTGAGGCATGCGGATCAGGGAGCACCTCAGCCTCCCCTGCACCAAGGCGGCGTCCTCGCTCCAAGATGCGCGGTCCATCAGCACGACCCACAACACCGCGTGCCAGCGCACGAGGAAAGAAGTTGCCAAGAGATTCCCCGTCCCCAAGGAAGTGCTCCACCACTCCCAGCTTCGCTGCGCCAGGATTGCTTGCTGCGACATGGCCATGTGCCGCGTGCCATGGCGACGCAGTGGCACTATGACCAGGCTCCACCTCCAAGGCGGGCCCTGGTGACCACGGCCGGTTGTTGTGCCTTTACCCCCAAGCTGCGTAGCGTCGCCTGGCCAGGCAAGTTCAAGCCAGACCTGCCTCCGCGCTACGATGGCACCCCCGACCCCGCAGAGTTCTTGTAGTTCTACAAGCTGAGCATCGAGGCGGCCAGCAGCGATGAGAAAGTCATGGCGAACTAGTTCCCCATGGCTCTGAAGGATGGTGCCCGCTCCTGGCTCCTGAACCTGCCTCCTGGATCCATCTCTTCCTGGGACAAGATGCGCGACCGTTTCGTCGCCAACTTCCAGGGCACTTGCGACCACCCCCCGGCCGTGGGTGACCTGCGCCGCGTCAAGCAACAACCAGGGGAGACCCTCCAAAAGTACATCCAGCGCTTCAATAACGTTCGTCTCAAGATCCCCAAGGTGATGGATGAGGCCATCATCTCTGCGTTCTCCGATGGAGTCCGTGGCATCAAGATGAAGGAGGAGCTCTCCATCCACGAGGAGCTGTGCACATCCCTGGAGTTTTTTAACCTGGCGACCAAGTGAGCAAGGGCTGAGGAAGGGCGCCTTTTCCTTCTCGAGCTCCCGGCTGCCGACCCGGAGGAGAAGAAAGCCAAGGCCAAGGAGGTGAAGCGCAAGGGAGAGGCCGTACTCACAGCGGAGCCGGACACGAAGCGCAACAGGGACCAACCTGAGTCATCCAAGGGCAGCCGGCCGTTCTGCGCCTTCCACAACGTACACAACCACAACACCAACAATTGCCAAGAGCTGAGAGCCATGCGCGACGGACGCTTCGGTCGACGCCCCGAGCGCAATGACCGAGGCTACGACCGAGAAGGAGGACGCGACGGAGGACGCTGGGATGAGCAGGGCCCACACCAGGAGTGGCGCGACTGGCCTTGTGAGGACCGCTGGCAGGATCAGCCTCGCTAAGGTGCCTGGAGGGATCAGCCTCGCGAGGACCGTCCTCAGGGCAATGCTGGGCTTCCTCCACTGCCGCCGCCAAGAAGGAACGACGACCATCACCAAGACGAGGGGCTGGGGGCTTCCAGGAGCTGCGTGCTATCGTTTGCATCTTGGGAGGAGCTCAAGCCCCAGGCTCCCAGCGTATCTTCAAGCAGTTTGCTCGCGAGGTGAACGCAGTTCTTCCCAAGCTCGAGGCTACACGCCCTCTCAGGTGGTGAAAGTGCGCTATTACCTTCAGCTCAGCAGACCAGCTCAAGTGCGCGGCCACCGCCGGCGCTCTCCCAATGCTTTGTTCACCCGTCATTAGCAACGTGCAAGTCACAAAGACCCTCATCAACGGCGGCGCAGGGCTCAACGTCCTGTCCGTCGAGACATTCGACAACCTTCAAGTGCCATATGATCAGGTTCAGCCCACTAAGCCCTTCTCGGGCGTGACTAATGGCTCCACCATGCCGATAGGTCAGGTCCGCCTCCCAGTCACCTTTGGAGAACACAACAACTACCGCACTGAGCTCATTAACTTCGACGTCGCCCACATTCGTCTGCCATACAATGTCATCCTCGGGTATCCAGCCCTGGCCAAGTTCATGATAGTGATGCACCATGGCTAAAACGTCCTCAAGATGCCAGGGAGCGGCGGGATCATCACAGTCCCCTGCGAAGAAAGAGATGCGGTGTGCTCCCTCGAGCGCGCCTTCCAAGAAGCATTAATCGAAGACCCCGACAACAATGCAGCTCGGTATCCTCCTGAGGTCGTCCCTGAGGGAGTCCTGGATTAAGGGGTCCTCGGGCGTCCGGCCTGTTATCCATGGGCCAGACTGATGGGCTGTGAAGACATGAAGGCCGAAGACCGTACTCGTGTCTGGATTGGATTCTACTTGGCGTGGAGGGCAAGCTTGGCGACCGACTATGAATATTCCTTCTTATGTAACCGACTCTATGTAACCCTAGATTCCTCCCTCTCAGTGTCTATATAAACCGGAGAGGTTAGTCCGGAAAGGATATATTCATTACCATAGTCATACAGGTTAGACTTCTAGGGTTTAGCCATTACGGTCTCGTGGTAGATCAACTCTTGTAACACTCATATTCATCAAGATCAATCAAGCAGCACGTAGAGTATTACCTCCATAGAGAGGGCCCGAACTTGGGTAAACATCGTGTCCCCCGTATCCTATTACCATCGATCCTAGACACATAGTTCGGGACCCCCTACCCAAGATCCGCCGATTTTGACACCGACATTGGTGCTTTCATTGAGAGTTCCACTGTGCCGTCAGCAAGAGGTTCGATGGCCCCTCTGATCGTCTATAGTGACGTTGCCCAAGGAGAAACCTTCCTCCCCGCACATATTTTCGTATTCGGCAGCTTCATACTACGGGCCAACTCGCTTGGTCATCGGGAGCAAATTGATAGCTACGCTCCTGGCCATCAGGTCAGATTTGGAAGCTTGAACTATGTCGTGGATATCCATGGAGACTTGATCTTCAATGGATTTGAGACCGCAACGATCGCTCTCCCTCTCCTCGATGAACATGACTCAAATCTGTCATCGGACCAGATTCAGGAGATGGCTCCTGTTGCTGCAATGGCCTTAGAACCAGAGCAGATCATGCCATTCGAGGCCACAGAGTCCGCGGCATTAGAGCCGCATGTAGACTCGACGCCTTGCAATATTTGCGCCAACGGAACTCCGGACTCGTCTCCGGCTGTAAGTTCCAGACCATGTATGCTTGCGGACACCGAGCTAGATCGGTTATCGATCTTCGAATTCAGCGCCGCAAACATTTTTCAGCACTCACCATTGGGAGAGGTGCTAAACTCTTCAAAGAACCTGTCATTCATGGGAGACTCGTAGCCGAACTATATCCGGCTCGAACTAGGGGCTGACGACAGAGAATTTCGCTTCCCACCTGCCACCCACTTCATAGCCACTATCGAGGACTTAACCGACATGCCCGCTCCTGGCTCCGCAGACATTGAAGGTATAGATGCCGATGCCGATAGGGAGCAAGGCCAAGACCCGCCAGTCATCAGGCGCGAGACGGCCACCCCTTCACATGATGTGTACATGATCGATACACTTAAAAAGCCTCGTGGCAAAGACAAGGGAGATCCAGTTAAAACTCTTGAGTCACAGTCTAAGTTTCGGCGCCCCAAATGCCGCCCCAAGTCATGCCGCAGCAACAATGGCACTGGAGAAAATCGTACTCTAGACGGTGCCGAAAGCAATGAAGAACCTGTGGGAGCAACATCCGAGCAGGAGGAATAGGAAAACAGGCAAGCCAGCCCCGACGAACAGGCCCTGCCCAGCGACGGATCGGAGGACGACAACTACCTTCCGCTCTCCGAAGATGAGGTAAGCCTCGGCGACGAAGACTTCATCGTACCCGAAGAGCCCCTTGAACAGGAGCGCTTCAAGCACAGGCTGATAGCTACGGCGAGGAGCCTGAAAAAGAAGCAGCAGCAGCTTCAAGCTGACCAAGACCTACTCAACGACAGATGGACCGAAGTCTTGGTCACCGAAGAATACGGCCTTAGTAGCCTAGCCAAGGGCTACCAAAGCACAAATTGCTATACCATTCTGACGATGGGGCGTTGGGGCCCATACCATCGTCACACAATGCGGCAGGTCGCCGGAAACTCTGTCGAACACCAGATAGCCCCACCTCACCGTAAGGCAGGAAGAACACAGGTCACGATTACCCAGATGACCTGCAGAAAGACTTGGACAATAGAGCAGTACATGCAAGACCGATCTATGGATCGCAAAAGCATGCTTCGACACGCGATGACGGCTACCTATTCGGACGTGTCAAACCTCGCCACGCCCGAGCCGAAAACCGCCAAGGGACTCCTTCGGAGTTACGTCACAGTGTTGCCCAACATTGAGGTGCTGCACACCCGCTTTGCTTCACTGATGAAGTAATGGATCATGAATTCTCCAAAGGATTCAAACCCGTCTATATTGAATCATACGACGGGGCAACCGATCCCGTGGTGTGGATAGAAGATTTCATCCTCCACATCCATATGGCCCGTGGGGACGACCTCCACGCCATTAAATACCTCCCACAAAACTAAAAGGGCTAGCTCAGTACTGGTTAAACAGCCTGCCTAAAAATTCCATAGGCAGCTGGGAAGACTTGGAAGAGGCCTTCCTCGACAACTTCCGAGGAACATATGTCCGGCCACCGGATGCCGATGACCTAAGTCAAATTGTCCAACAGCCCGGAGAATCAGCCAGGGAGCTCTAGACTCGGTTCTTAGTCAAAAAGAACCAAATCGTCGACTATCCGGACGCGAAAGCCCTTGCGGTTTTCAGACACGGCGTCTGGGTCGAATGGCTTGCACGCCACCTCGGCCAAGAAGGACCTAAATCCATGACATCCCTCACTACTCTAATGACCCGCTTTTGCGCGGGAGAAGACAGCTGGCTCACTCGTAGAAGCAATAGCGTGAGCAACCAGGGCACCTCCGAAATCCGAGACGGCAACGGCAAGCCACGAGGAAGCAAAAACAACAGTCGCAATGACAATGAAAGATCAGGCGACATGGCGGTCAACACCGGATTCAGCAACCCCAAGCCCGGTCAGCGGAAGAAGCCATTCAAGGCGAATAGAGACGAACCATCCAACCTGGATAGGATATTGGGCCGACCATGCCAGATTCATGGCCACCCCGATAAACCAACTAATCATACCAACAGAAATTGCTGGGTCCTTAAACAGGCCGGCAAGCTCAAGGCCGAACATAGGGGGAGGAGGCCGCCAAGCGACAGGGATGACGGAAAGGATTACCAACGAAACACCAAGGGTCAGAAGCAACCTGCACCCGAGGATCATCTACTCCTAGAACAGAAATAGCAACCCGGCTTCCACCGCCCACTCCACACACCTACAAAATTTGTACCGCGCATACATCATTACGCACTCAAGATACCATGGGCATTGGCGGAAGCACAATACGGACAAGCCTGCAAGCACTCCAGTAACTTTCTTTTATTACTTATTTTTATTCTCTTCCTTCGCTATCCTTTAAAAACAGGTGACGAACAGGATAAACATATGAAAATGACTCTATCGGAGTTCAGATCCGTACACTCACCCAAGGGGCTACTTCCATCGAGGATTCTCCCCACCGAGGACTGGCGGTGCAGACGTGCGACAGGAGGTCCAAAATAACTTTTTGTAGACCGCACTCCCTATTTCTTCAGCCTATACTATGCCTATTCCTCCCCCTCCAACCCCGAGCATGTCAAATAGCCGGGCGGATGGCTTATATATATACATATATATATCATAAGTAATCATTGGCATATCGCTCAGTTACCAGTAAACAATATCCGAACCAATTATCCGTATTGTTTTCCCGACAAATATGGCTCCTACGGTTATTTCACAGAAATACCTTGGCATAACCTGCCAGGGGCTCGGTGTGGGAACAAATAAGTTGCTAGTAAAAGTCCGAACAACTCTATAGCATACTTCGGCGTCGCAAGTTTGGCCTTATATGCATCAGCTCTGAATCAATGTCTTGGGTCAATAGTTGGGTTGCCCAGCTCCTATGCTTGCTACCCTACGTTCCGCTCTATCGGCTAGGGTAGTAAAGGGAGAACTACTGCGATTGTGCCCTGGTCTAAACCGGACGAGCACCTCAGTAGAGAAAGTCGAAAACTGACTGTCATGACGCGGCGTGAGATGGTCAACCACTTGACGACTTATTGGAATCTTTACCGATTCTCTGTGTCACACGAGGGATCTTTTTCCGATCAAATATGTAAGGCACCATACGCCGCATACATACCAAGGGCTATGTCATAGCCCCACCATAAAACTGTTATGGCTAAGTGAAAGTGTTAACGCCTTATAGTCTGATTGCCTGGTTCGCCGCATTATCACCTCCTTCATGGACCAAGACGTTGGATAAAGAGTGATTAAATGCTTTTCCGAACACCCCCGTACTTCCTACGAGGGGGCTGAAGCTGACGACCGGAAAACTTTTAGATTATAACAAAACGGCCACACAGGAGGAATTCAAGCTTTCAAGTAAAACATAAATAGATTAACTATAAAATTGTCTTTTACAATTTTCCTACACCTCACTCGAACATTATGTCTTTTGAGCACTGACCCTCTATAAAGCGGGTGGCCTCTAGGACGTCTTCAAAATAATGTTCCGGTTCTGGAAGGTCCTTGCCTTTGGGTGGACCCTTCGTTGCAACATCAATGGCCTTCATCTTCCCCCAGAACGTCTTGACTCGGGCAAAAGCCATCAGTGCACCCTCAATGCATGTTGACCGCTTCACAGTGTCGATATGCGGCACCGCGTCAACAAGCCTTTGCACCAAACCGAAATAGCTATTCAAAATAGGCGTGGTTGGCCACAACCGAATTACGACGTCCTTCATGGCAGCGTCGGATATCCTATGAAGTTCGGCCCATTGGGACATCTGTTCATTGAGCAACAAAGGGCGCTTTGATGCGCCAAACTGCGACCAAAAAAGCTTCTCCATTGCGTGTCCATCTCGTGCTTGGTAATACTGTGCCGCATCGGCAGAACTCTTCGGCAAGTCCAAGAACTCATGCGGAGAACTCCATACTTGGTTAAGCTGGGCATAGTTTAGACCACCGAACTTAGTTTGCAGCAGAAAGGGCTTTCCAGCCACAATCTCCCTCACCTGCCGAACCTCCTCACGGGCTGCTCTGCATTCTGACCATGCTTCTCTCGCCTCTTGTAAGGCCTTGTCCAGATCAGCCATTAAGGCTTTACTCTGCTTCTCCAGAAATTCGCTATGGCCGGTAGCATTCTCCAGTTCGAGCATCATCATGGATATCTTCTCCTCATCTTGGCACCGTGCAGCTTGTTCGGCTTTTAATTCAGCCGATGCCTTTTCGGCGGCAGCATTGCTACGCCGGGCCTGCTCCTTGGCCCGGGCCAGCTCCACTCGAAGAACTTCAACGGCGGCAGCACCATCTACAGCCAAATCTCAGCATCATGCTTATACCATAACAATGTATGAGGATTGTCCCAAATACATACCTTGCGATTCATCCAGACGCATATTGATTAAAGCAAGATCATCCCCTGCGACATCAAGCTTACGCTGCAAATCAGCAATTTCCATAGTCCGGGAAGCGGCCAAGGGGGAAGCAGCCTGTGTTCAAAGTTGATCAGGTTAGTCCTCAAACGATCCTTTTCGATCCTCCGTTTTGCTTCCTAGTGGAAGCCAACCCGAGTATCAGGGGCTACTACCTATACACAGGGGCATATTTTCAAATGAAGCATAGCCGAAAACATTATGTCACAAACCTCAAAGCCCTTCAGTAGACTCATGAAGGCTTCATTTAATCCGCTCTTCGCGGACGAAATCTTCTCAAGCACTATACCCATCAAGGTATGCTGTTCCACCGAGACAGATGCTTTGCGCAACATGTCCCGCAATATATCTGGAGTCTCCGGGTTTCCGGAAGCTGCTCCAGGAGCACAATCATCCTGTGAAGGAATCTGTTCACCCATCTCCAGAATCACTATCGGTTGCGAACCAGTCAGTCCGGGGCCTTTGTTATCATCAGCCCCGGAATCCCGAATGGTCGAAGCTCCCCCTTCGGGTACCGCCTCTTGTGTCCCCTGTGTAACTTGTTGGTCAAAAGGGACCCTCCGCGATGAAACTTCAGAGTCATCCGCCTTGTTGGGCAAGGAGGTTGGAGGAGGCATCTCGCTCTCCATCATCTCTGGGAGGAGACTCCCCGAAGAAGAGGATCGCCTAGAAAAACTCTGTGCCGACCTGTAGAAATACATGAATGCGTTACATATATCTTCGGTAACAGCAATGAAGCAGGACATTATCAAAGTGCTCCAGATTCTCTTACGGTTTGGCCGAGGGCTTGTCCCCTTGTTGGAGCTGTTTAACGGCATCGCTTTCCAAACCTAGGCCGCTCGACGGTGGCATCTTGCCCTTCTTGGGAGACCGCCCCTCCCAATCTTCGGAGGCGGCCCTTTTCCTCCTGTTTGGAGAAGGGATACTGGGTCCTTTTCCGCCTTCATCTTCAGGCGAGGAAAGGTCGATTTCTCCGGACTCAGTATCCGACTTACCCCTGGAAGCAAGGTCATCTTGGGTCTTCTCGCCCTCCCCTGCTGGCGCCTGGTATGGCGCCGAGGCCAACATCCTTGTTAACACGTGAGTTGCTGAGTCTTCGGGAAGGGGAGCCGGATACCTAATCAGTCCCACCTACTTTATCCATCCCTAAAAAAGGATGATACTGTTGGTATCTTGCCACGGGGTATTCGATTATAGGGTATTCGGTAATCGGGTACTTACCGGGGTATCCAGACGGTTACAGTCTAGGCCGACACCTTCGGTGGTATCCGACCATTGCCTTCGTTTCCCGGGAGAATAATTTCCACATTCCTTCGTGCGTTGTGCCGAAGAAGTGCTGAAGAGTCCGCGACCCTTCTGGATTAAACTCCCATAGGTGGAGTGGCCATCGCTGATACGGCAGGGTCTGACGAACTAGCATTACTTGAACGACGTTGGCAATGTCAATGTCCCTCTCAATGAGGCTTCGGATGCGACTTTGCAGAGTTCACACATCATTCATCGATCCCCAATCCAGCCCCTTGTTAATCCATGATGCAAGCTAAATTGTGGGGCTGGATCGGAAGGCGGGCGCAGTTGCCCACTTGGAGCTGCGGGGCTTAGCGATATAGAATCACGCCTGCTGCCACAGATCGGAAGATTTGGCGAAGGATCCTTTTAGCCAAACGGCTCTAGCAAGCTTGCTCACTACAGCGCCGCCGCACTCGGCTTGCTCCCCCTCTACCATTTGCGGCTTCACATCGAAGGTCTTGAGCCACAAGCCGAAGTGCGGAGTAGTTCGAAGGAAGGCTTCACACGTGACGATAAATGCCAAGATAAGAAGAACAGAGTCCGGGGCCAGATTGTGAAAATCTAAACCGTAGTAGAACATGAGCCCTCGGACGAAGGGGTTAAGTGCAAACCCTAACCAATGGAGGAAGTGGGACACGAACACGACCCTCTCGCGGGATCTAGGGGTGGGAATAACCTGCCCCTCGTCAGGAAGCCGGTGATGGATTTTTGCGGTCAAGTATCTCGCCGCCCGAAGGTTTGCGATATCTTCCTCGGTGACAGAAGAAGCTACCCACCGGCCTTGACGGCTGGATCCGGACATGATTGGGGCTTGTGGCGACCGAAACCCGGGTGTTGGAACTCTGGGTTGCAGGGGTCGAGGAAGAGGGAAGTGTAGAAGAAAAAGACGGGTCTGTACCCCTATATAAAAGTTGCAAATATCAAACGTCTCCTCTTGGGCCTCAAAAACGTGCTTGTTTCCAAGGAGTTGTACCCCAGCGACTACCCATGTCTGGGTTGACAGGAATCCCTTAAAAAAGGGAGGCACGATCTCCGCTTGGATAAGACGCACCAATAAAGCTACGTCTTGGGAGGTGGGGCGACGGGCCGGCTAAAACGGTTCGCATGTAGTGGCCAGGCAAGCGTGGTATCATATTACCAAAAAATGGTCGATGAGGTGATATCGTAAAATATTATGTCCTCTGCGGTTGTGTATACAAGTCCGGATACAATCATCACATATGAAGATCAACTGGGAGTTCGGAAGGGGGAGCCCGCCTTTCAATGCCGAAGACAATCTACGCGCCGGACTCCTTGTCATTGAAGCCAGGTTCAGGGCCTACTGAGGGAGTCCTGGATTAAGGGGTCCTCGGGCTTCCGGCCTGTTATCCATGGACCGGACTGATGGGCTGTGAAGACATGAAGGCCGAAGACCGTACCCGTATATGGATTGGGTTCTACTTGGCGTGGAGGGCAAGCTTGGCGACCGACTATGAAGATTCCTTCTTATGTAAGCGACTCTATGTAACCCTAGATTCCTTCCTCTCGGTGTCTACATAAACCGGAGAGGTTAGTCTGAAAAGGATATATTCATTACCATAGTCATACAGGTTAGACTTCTAGGGTTTAGCCATTACGATCTCGTGGTAGATCAACTCTTGTAACACTCATATTCATCAAGATCAATCAAGTAGGACGTAGGGTATTACCTCCATAGAGAGGGCCCGAACCTGGGTAAACATCGTGTCCCCCGTCTCGTGTTACCATCGATCCTAGACGCACAGTTCGGGCCCCCCTACCCGAGATCCGCTGGTTTTGACACCGACAGTCCCCAAGAAGAAGAAGCAGCTAGTCCGTGCCGGACCTCGGGAGGGCGGTGCCGCAAATGTTACCTCGTCAGGATCAGCGCCCGCACCCGGGGTGCCTCCCTCTGTCACATAGGAAGGCGTGCCCGGCGCCCTCCTTAGGCAGGGCCCATGGGCTCATTTCTGGAGGGCCTCACACCTTGCCAACATTACAAGGGAGGCGCTCGGGCACCACTTGTAGGCGTGCTTCGCGGCACGTCTCCCTCGGGAGGACACTGTGCAAGGAGCGTCCGGCGCTCAGGAGTTCATCACCAAGGTATCTCAGGAGCTTCAAGAAGCAAGAGCAATACGCGGCGACTGACGCCCACCTGGTGTTACTCCCCACCCAGGCGAGGGTGGTGAGTTGCGCGGCTCTATCGATATACCAGGGCTCAACCGAGCCGCATCTTAGGAGCGCTTCTGGCCTTCGCGTGTTGGGTGCTGCGAAGGTCCACCTCACAGCTACTCGCATGCCGTTTGGCCTGCCGAGCGTGGCTGCTGCCTTCCAGCGCAACCTATGGAGCGTCATGACGGGTCAGGAGGCCAGGCACCAGGCAGTCCTGGCGGAGATGGCGACGGTCCTCAAGGAACCGCCTGGACCCCCAGAGCCTCCCGAGGCTCAGGGCCCCGGTGGATCGTGAGGAGCAACCCCTTAACCGCGTAACTTCAGCTTCCTCAACACCCCTTCATCGACAGAATCAGGTGACATTTTCCAAGTTTATTGAGCTGGGAGCGCCCTCAGGGCTACATCATTCCCAGGCCGCGCGGGTCCATCCCTGTGGCATGTATCCCTTCTTTTTTATGTCTTTAGCTTACCTCACTAGGGGGCGCCCCTCGGGCTGCATCATCCCCAAGCCGCTCGGGCCTGACCCAGTGGCACGTATCGTTCATGCATTTACCTGAGCTAGTTTGCCTTCCATGCCTAATCTATCTATGACTATCACCTGCTTGATTGTCGCCCACCGTGGGAGCCACGCGCCGGTCGTCTTTCTTCAGGACCCTTCGCGTGAGAGGGTTAGGCACGGCGTCTGTGCTCGGGCCCGTCCCTGCAGCGTCGATAAATCCAACGGCTGAGCTCTGTCTGGTGGGCCGTCCCGTTCACGTCACCTCCTCGGCCGTTGGTGCTTGGCTTTCTCACGCGATAACCTCAGGAGATTCGTTCGGTGCAGGTTGTCTGACCACCTCGCAGGACCAACACAGCGAACAAGAATCAAGACTAGGCGCAACCCGCCTTGAGGTAGGGCCTCGTGAGTCCCGTGCTGGCTCACGAGTGCCCAGACACACCTCATCTAGCCCTGTCGTGCAAGCCACGTGTCAGGGCGGGGTTGTACACGCCCCGGGGGCTCTCCGCAGTAGGGAGTCCCCTCCCATGTACCAGTGGGAGCACCATGCTCCATGCTGGCAGTCGACACAGCTGAGGAGCATCTATGGCCGTGCAAGTGCGAAAGCGCCATGGTCCGTCATGGTGATAAACAACTGAGGGTGGCCTCACGGCCGTATCAACCTCAGGGAGCCTCCGGGCTCGGTGTCTGGCCTCAACGCAACGCCTCCCCTCGGGAGAGCCGCGCGAGGGGGCTGGGCACGGGGGCTGCGCTAGGGTCACGCCCAAGTGTACGCCACCCAGCCAGGTCCCTCAGACCTGGTCGTCACGCGTCCTCCCAAGCGGAGCTAAGGTATGAAGGTCATTTGAATGTCAAGGGGGACTCCTGAGCATCGTGACTCAGGAGCCTAACTGATCACATAGCCCCTCACTCCTTGGCCCATCCTGGTGATCTGGTCGGACCAATGGCGGTTGAGGTATGCGAGGGGTCGGGCTCTGCCGACGTAGAACACAAGACCTACCATTGCATCTCCTTTTCCACAAGCTGTTTGCGCGTCAAGGGGGACTCCTGAGCATTGCGACTCAGGAGCCTAACTGACCACATAGCCCCTCACTCCTTGGTCTGTCCTGGTGATCCGGTCGGCCCAACGGCGGCTGAGGTATGCGCGGGGTCGGGCTCTGCCGACGTAGAACGTAAAGCAAATGGGAAGGAAATCGCAAAATCTCAAAGCAAATATTACAAGACATATTGTTATCTGAATATCAAACACAAGTTTAAACGCTTCCACGAGGCATGCTACATGCTGCAGGAGTTTCAATAGGAAAGGAGCCGCAAGCCAGTCATCCCTGGATACCGCCGGCACCCGGAAGAGGAGCCCCCTCCTGGGTGTCGTCGCCTTCGCCTGCACCACCGGTCGAAGGCACGGGGGCGAAGGTGTCGAACTTCTTCAGCAGGGCTTCCACTTGACCTTTCATGGCTGTGGCGGCGGCTGCGCAGTGTTCATCAGCCACGGGCTCCAGCGGCTCGTCAAGGCGGGCGATAGGATCACGAAGATGGAGGTGGCTGAAGACGCGCGTCAACGCGGCTGGAGAAAGGACGCGAGCCTTTTCCTCTGCCATGGGGCCGATGCCGCGCACGACTTCCTCAAGCGCCTCAACCAAGTAGGGAAGCAGGTGGGCAGGGCCGTCCTCATTGGTGGCCAACGGCTTCTCCAAGCCCTTCTCATAGAGTGACTTCAGAGCCTCGCGAGACCTCTTCTCGAGAAGCGCGAAGGCCGTGCGGTCCTCAGCCAGAACCTTCGTCTTGGCGTCGAGTTCAGCCTTCTCAACCTGCACCTTTTGCTCCAGCTCCTCTAGCCAGCCGCGCTAAGCGGCCTGCGCCTACGCCAGCTACTCCAGCTCGGCGTCGTGACCCTTGAAGGCATCCTCCCGGGCCTTCATCCTCTCTTCCTCCGCCTTACGGCCACAGGCATCTTCAGCACGCTCTTCACGCAGGATCTTCAGCTCGGCCTCCAGCACCCGGCAGCAACCTTGGGCGGCCTCGGCGTCCTTCAGCGCCGCCTCACGAGCAACTGCTATATGAGCTGCGGCTCGCTTCTCCCCTCAGAGGTCGCCGCGACTTGGCTCAGTGCCGCCCGAACGGACATGTCAGAATGAAGCCAACCAGAGACCAGCTCCAGCCGCCCAGCCGCCAGGAGGGGTTCGGTGCTCTGGAGAGCTTCTCGCAGCCGGGCCATCTCAGAAAGGGCTAGCTCCAGGACGTCAGGAGAAGCGGAGGAACCTAGGGTCAACAACATGGCAAAAGGAGGAGGTAGAGGCGTCGTCGTCACCATGGCCTGGGAGGCAGGAAGCTCCTGAGCCTCTTGGACCTCAGCACCCGAGCCAGACTCTGGCACCTCCCAAGTCAGCGGGGCCTCGGGGGATGACTTCTCCCGAGGATGCTCCACCCAGCCTCGCAAGTATGATCGGGCTGGAGATGCACGAGCACTGTCCCCACCTTTGCTCATGGAGAGGGGCGCGGCTGCAGGAGGCGACCTGGGCTCAAGCAGCACCACCTCACTCTCCCTTCTCCTCTTCGCGACAGGCATCGGCCTAGTTACACAACAAGGAAGAAGAGTCAGAAACAAGCATCAGCAGCAAGAATAAGGCAAGACGGGAACACTTACTGATCCACCGCAGCATAGTCCCTCTGCTTCGGGAGCCTGAAGCCGGAGAGCTTCGCGGCCCGAGGCGCGGGCGCACCAGCTCCGGAAGCAAAAGTAGGAGCGGCCGCTGAGCCGGAAGCGGCTCCAGGTGGCACCAGAACAGAAGCAGCATCCCGAGAAATCAGCACCGGCTGGTCCCTCGTCGGGATTACGGGCAGCTCTCCCTTCTCCTGGCGGGCGTCATCCTTGTTGTCGTCAGGAAGGGTGCGGAGGATGTCAGCTTTGCTCAAGGGGGAGGTCTCCCTCGTCCCTTCAGGGGTCACCTCCGAGTCTGCCTCCTCCTCCTCCTCCTCCTCTTCCTCCCTGCGGGACTCACCAGAAGACAGCTCCACCGGCGTCGGCGCCGCAGGGGCCCCGGCAGGCGCCGGCGGCACCAGCCCGCGCCCATCAAAGGTCGGCCTGGCGGCCACGACCTGCGCCCCGTCCCTGCAGTGGAACAAGGGAGTGAAGACATTTGGCGGGTACTCCAGGTCGTCCCCGACCAGGAGGTGGAGAGCCACAGCCAGCTCATTATCGGACAAGGCTTTTGGGCTCAGGCGAACCTTGTCCTCTTCGTTCCCAAGCTCCCACAAGGGACACGTACGCGCCTGAAGCGGGGCTACGCGCAGCATCAGGAATTTCCTCAAGAGCATGGCCCCTATCACCTTTGCCGCCTTCACGTTGCCCGGCTTCTGGTCGGCGTTCATCTGCTCCAGCACCAATGTCGCCCGCTCATCAGTGAGCTTCGCACGAGACCACCCCTTGTCGGACTAGGGCATCTCTGTCGCAGCATCAAGCGTGGGAGGATGCACTTGGCGTCCATCATGGCCCACTTGCTCCTGAAGCTATCGACCTTCTTCCTCGTCTTTGAGATTAAGTTGGCCTTGCCGGCCGTGATGAAATTGGCACACCCAGAGGTATGACCCTCGTTGATGCGGAGGAAGAAGAAGTGACTCAGCAGGGCCACAGACGGCATCACGCTGAGGTACGCCTTGCAGTAGTAGGCGAGGATCGACAAGAGGAGGATGGAGTTGGGATGAAAGGTGCAGCGCCTGCAGTCCGTAATGGCCAAGGACCTTGTAGAAGAAGTCAGAAAAGGGGGGAACCAGCCCTAGGACGATGCTGCTCATAAAGAAGGGGAAGAAAGTGTTTCCCTCGGGCTCCGGCACGTCGAAGCCGACCCGGAGCCCAGTCTTCCCCTTCTTGTTGCTTTCCCCTGCCGTCAGCAAGCGTGTGACGGCGAGGTTCTTCTCCGAGACGTTGGGCGCGTCGAGAGATGGCTCGTACCAAGCCGGCGACGAGGAAGGCTTGACCCTTCGGGGCGCCATTGGTCGCTAATGCGGAAGGGGATGGGAGTAGATCTGGAGATTTCAGAAGCAGGGAGCAAGTAAGGGGATCTGGAGCAAGGCGAAAGGAAGCAGTGAAGGCAAGCGTTGTCTACGCCAGCCTTTTGACAGTCGGGCAGTTGCTGAGGCAGCATGGGGAAGTGGAGACGCCCACGTCCAATCAACCGCCATGCATCGACCAAGGCTGCAGGCTATTGGGGCCTAAGGTGCTCCGCACTTGCCCTTTGGCTTCGCCTCGAAGCCAAGCCCGAGCGTGCTGTCGGTGTCAAAACCGGCGGATCTCGGGTAGGGGGTCCCAAACTATGCGTCTAAGGCGGATGGTAACATGAGGCGGGGGACACGATGTTTACCCAGGTTCGGGACCTCTCAATGGAGGTAATACCCTACGTCCTGCTTGATTGATCTTGATGATATGAGTATTACAAGAGTTGATCTACCACGAGATCGTAGAGGTTAAACCCTAGAAGTTAGCCTATGGTATGATTGTATATTCTCCTACGGACTAAACCCTCTGGTTTATATAGACACCGGAGGGGGCTAGGGTTACATAGAGTCAGTTACAAGGAAGAAGATCTACATATCCGTATTGCCAAGCTTGCCTTCCACGCCAAGGAGAGTCCCATCTGGACACGGGACGAAGTCTTCAATCTTGTATCTTCATAGTCCAATAGTCCGGCCAAAGGATATAGTCCGGCTATCCGGAGACCCCCTAATGCAGGACTCCCTAGTAGCCCCTGAACCAGGCTTCAATGACGATGAGTCCGGCGCGCAGATTTGTCTTCGGCATTGCAAGGCGGCTTCTTCCTCCGAATACTCCATAGAAGATTTTGAACACGAGGATAGTGTCCGTCTCTGCAAAACAAGTCCCACACACCACCGTAGAGAGAATAATATTTCCACAAATCTAATCTGCTGACACGTTTGACAGCATGACATCATGCCATGGCCCGATCATTATTCAAACCGTTTTTCTAAACCAGCACTGCACATATCGCGAGGCAGTTTTCTTGATACGTCTTGTCGAAGCAGAGATCGTGTCCCCCTGATTATGGATTCCCATCAATACGGACGTGGGTAACCCAATTGTGCCCGTTGGTATGACTCCTCGATTTTAGGCAAGTCCCAAACGGCCACAAGGAGGACGCTTGATATTCACCCTCTTTATAAAGAGGCCAAGGCCTGTCCTTTTTCCCTCTCGTACTCAATCGAATCCTCCCCCCGCCTCGAGTTCCAACACCCAAGGCTCAGGTCAGGCGCTTCGGACCTTCAACCATGTCTGGATCCAACCTTCAAGGTTGGTGGATTCCTTCCTCTATCACAGAGGAAGACATCAAGAAGCTAAGAGAGGCCAGGTATTTGACCAGCGAAATCTGGCACATGCTGCCTGCTCAAGGGCAGGTCATTCCCACTCCCGAACCCGGCAAGAGTATTGTATTCATCTCTCACTTCCTCTAAGGGCTAGGCCTCGCTCTGGATCCCTTTGTTAGGGGGCTCATGTTCTATTATGGGCTGGATTTCCATGACCTGGCCCCGGATTCCCTCCTTCACATCTCATCGTTCATCATCGTGTGTGAGGCCTTCCTCCGCATTACCCCACACTTCGGCCTGTGGCTCAAGACTTTCAATGTGAAGCCGAAGATGATCGAGGGGCGACACGTAGAGTGCGGAGGTGCCGTAATAAGCAAAGTCGCTGATGTTCCGTGGCCAGAGGGTTCCTTCCTAGAGGTGTCCGGTTTATGGCAACGGGAGTGGTTTTATATCACAGCTCCCCGGAGTACCAAGTGGGTAGCCGCCCCTGCCTTTCGCTCGGCCCCCCACCACAACTGACGTCATGGATCAACAAGGGGCTGGACTGGGGGCCAGTAAATGATGTGCCGGTATTGCAGAGTCGCATCCGAGATCTCCTTGAGAGAGATGTCAGCCTGGTCACGGTAATGCAAGTCATGCTAGTTCGTTGAGTCCCGCCTTGCAAACGTCGACCCCTCCGTATGTGGAAATTCAACCCGGAAGGACCGCAAACTATTCAGCACTTCCTCGACATGACGCTCGAAGAGATGTACAAATTGTTCTTCGGACCACAAATAAGGTGTCCGGACACCACCAAGGATGCGGGTCTGAGCTGTAATCGCCCAGATACCCAAGTAAGTAATCCCGAGGCCGAACATGCTGTCTTATTATTTATCATAACATCATTCTGAAAAGTCGCTCCTTGAGCAGGACTGGGTAACAAAGGCGAAGATGATCAGGTGTTCGGCCCCCCTTCCCGAAGGCTCGACCGATCCAGTACTAGCCAGAATGCTCGAGCCGGCGCCTTATCAGGCGCCCTCAAGGGAAGATAAAGGGGGGGGGATAAAGAGGCTGAAAGCAGGCCTCACTCATTATTCATCCCAACCGGGGGAATTAGCGCCTCCGCGAAGGAGGATAACCATGGAGAAGAATCTGAAATTCCCTCTCCCTAAGGAAGGAAGAGGACCACCTCTGAAGACCCAGAAACAAAGGTTTCCAAACGGGGGAAGAAATCTTCGCCAGAGGGTCCTGCCTTTGAGGGTACTCTTGCCGCACAGTGCCCACAAGGGGATCAGCCCTCTACCAAGATATAAGTAAACAAAAAGTACTTAATAGTAAAAATATCCTACATTACTTCTGAAGATAATAACCGAAGCATATATCTTGTAGTTTGGATCGTAGCCCTTCTCGACAGAGTTCGTCTTCGGGGGATCTTCTTCCGGAGACGATGGAGAGCGAAACACCTCCCCATGCCGCCCCGCCTCATGAGGCGGGCGACCCTGAAGTGTCGTTGCGGAGGGTTTCTCTTGATCCGCCAAGGCCAGAGGGTAATCCTTCGGCCACCCAAAGTCCTCAGTATTCGGCTCCTAAAGAGATCAATAGAAAGAGTCCGGAATCGTCCGGTGTGCGATCAGACGCACTAAAGGATCTTCCGGAGCAAGCGGCCATCTCAGAAGCGCATCGTACACTAATGGGTACAGTGATTGAGAGGATTTCATCCGCCGAAAGCGGGTTGCATGAAGCTTTTATGAGTCTGCTGAAAGGCTTTGAGGTACATGGAATAGTGTATGTTTTTGACAGTACCGCACACGTTAGGTGTGCCCTATGCAGATAGTAGACCCTGAGACTCTGGTTGCCGTCGAGAATGGCGGCAAATAGAGGATCATAGTCCCAGGTAATAATCAGGCTGCCTTTATGTGCAGATGGCTGAAGGTCCAGTGGCTAGCCGGACTAGTGAGTTTGCCGAGCTGAAGCGGCAACTTGATGCGGCAGATGCCGAGATCGTGCTTGTCATCAAGCGGCTCGACGAGGCACAAGGTATGTGATTTCTCCGGTGATCAACACATAGTAAGAGGAGCATGATGCTAGTATCTTTAATACGTTGTGACTGCAGATGGAGCTGCAACTGTGGAGACCCTTCGGGCGGAACTTGCCTGAGCCAAGGAACAAGCCAGGAATAGTGATGCGGCCGCTCTAAAGGCGGTCGAAGAGCTGAGGGCCGAACAGGCTGCACATTGCCAAAGCAACGAAAGAATAGACAAGATGGCCGTTGAGTTGAAAGATGCCGCCGACCGTTACCAGCTTCTTGAAAAAGAAAGTCGGGCGAAGGCGGCGGACCTGGAGAAGGCCATGATAGCAGCCAAGGAATCCCTCTCTAAAATCAGAGCGGAGAAGGAGGAGCTGCGTCAAGCTTGGGATATGGCGGCTGGGAAGCCATTTTTGTTGTGGACGAAGTTCGGAGATCCGAAGTATGCCCCTCTTGATCAACTATGGAGTTCTGCAGACGCAGACGTGGATTTGGCAGCCAGTGCTGCTGATGTGGCCAAGTACTTCAGAGATCAAAAAGATCGTGAAGTGGAAAGGCTATTTTGGTCACAGTTCCATGTACCAGTGCGTCCGCTGCTGTTGAATGAGCGAATGACCGAGTGGGCCGAGCTCCATAGGTTTTCCGGGCTTGCCATGAGGTCTATTGTGGATCATCTGTGGCCAGAAGGGCCAAGGTCGAATAGTTATTTTAGTTTAGTGCAACAGTTCCTTGGTGTTGTGCCGCACATCGACGATATGAAGAGGTCGGCGTGCATAGAGGGTGCGCGTATGGCACTTGCCCGTGTCAAGACATACTGGGCAGAGATGGAGGCCACCGCTATTGCAACCCAGAGTTCGGTCGTAGGCCGGGTACCTGCCGAGCACTACTTTGAAGAAGTCCTTGAAGGCGCTCATTCAATAGAGGCTCAGTGCTCGAAGAATATTATGTTCTAGTGACATGTATTCCCATTGTAAAAACAATGTTTTATTGGATTATAAAGGCTATGTTTATACTTTTGCCTGAAAGTATTATGACGCCTCCTGTGTGGCCGTTTATGTATATATGTATATAACCTGAAAGTTTGCAGTCGTCGGCTTCAGCCCCCACGCATATAATGCGGGGGTGTTCGCAAAAAAAACGTGTATTCACACTTGATCCAACGTCTTGGTCCATTAAGGAGGTGGTGGCGCAGCGAACGAGGCAATCAGACTATATTTCTTTAACACTTTCACTTAGCCATAGGAGTTTGATGGTGGGGCTACTATATAGCCCCTGGTACCTCCGCGCTCGTCCGAATACGGTGCACGTACGTACATGACCGGGAAACGGCCCTTCGTTAATGCGGAGGAATCCCGAAGATTCCGCTAAGTCATCGAGTGGTTGACCAGTCTCACGCTTTATCATGACAATCAGTTTTCGGCTTTCTCTACTAAGGTGCTCATCCGGATGAACCAGGGCACAATCGCAGTAGTTCTCCCGGTGCCGCCTTAGCCGATAGAGCGGAACGTAAGGTAGCAAAACACGGGAGCCGGGCAAACCCAACATTTGACCAAAGACATGATTCAGAGCTGATGCATATAAGGCCAAACTCCCTAAGGTATTCGGTCTTTATAACATATTCCTGGCTGAACAATGCCCTTAAAAATAAACCCCAAGTGTCCAAGTACATGCAATATTCTGACGTGGCGAAATGCCAATAACGCCAGCATCCTTCTCGGTTGTATTGAGTATCCGGAGGATGTGAACAACAAGAGACAGTAAAAAAGGTTTACGCAGGGTCTTAATCTGAAAAGAAACCTTTGAGCGGGTCCCTGTTGCACGTCTGCGCCTGTATCTCTGTTGTGCCATGTCCTGGACGGGTGTAGCACGATTGTCATCTGTAAAAGAGAAGAACTTAGGTGAAAGTTATCGTGCCAAAAACAATTGGTTGTTCCCGATAACCATTAAAATTTCAAGAATAAGTCAAGTTGAGCCGAACTAGACCTGATTACACGCGGGAAGCCCCTGGTACTGTCTATGAGGGTTTAACCATCAAACCAATCTCAGGTATATCTAGTGATGTGCCGGACTCGTCTAACCATGTCCGCGGTCTTGGCGACATGTCATTTATTCTGGTTGGTGAGGCCGTCTAGTGCTCGACTGTTAAAGTCGCTACATGTTCTTCTGCGCGTAGAGAACACTCAATTTTTCCACTAACTGTGATGGTGCCCCGTGGACCAGGCATCTTAAGCTTAAGAGAAGCATAATGTGGTACCGCATTAAAACGAGCGAAAGCTGTTCTTCCGAGTAGTGTTTGATAGCCGCTTCGGAATGGAGCAATATCGAAGTTTAACTTCTCACTTCGGTAGTTTTCGCATGAACCGAATACAACCTCTAGTATTAGAGAGCCCGTGGAGCGGGCCTCTGGCCTGTTATTACTCCCTTGAAGGTAGTATTACTGTGTCTTATTTTTGTCGGGTCTATCCCCATTTTGCATACTGTGTCCTGATATATCAGATTTAGACCACTGCCGCCGTCCATAAGGACTCGTGTGAGATGGTATCCGTTTATTATTGGGTCTAACACCAAGCGGCCAATCCTTCATGTCGGATGCTTGTCGGGTGATCCTTGTGATCAAAAGTGATCGGGCAGGCCATCCAGGGGTTGAACTTAGGGGTGACGGGCTCTACAGCGCGTATGTCTCGGAGTGCATGTTTGCTTCTCCTCTTCGTCACGTGGATCATGTTTACTGTTTTAACCTCTGGTGGGAACTTTTTCTGTTCTCCAGTGCTTTGCTAGCGAGGTTCGTCCTCGTCTTCGCTTGGTGTCTCCCTCCCCTTGTGTTTGGCATTTAGCTTACCAGCCCGCTTGAAGACCCATCATTCTCTGTGGGTGTGATTTGCAGGTTTATCGGGGGTGCCATGAATCTGACATAGTTTGTCCAGAATCTTGTTTAGGCTGGACGGTCCATCTCTGTTGCCTTTGAAAGGCTTTTTCGGCTGACCTGGTCGAGAGCCCCTGAATCCAGCGTTTACTGCCGTATTATCTGGGTTGTCTTCTTTATTTAGACGCTTGCTTTTACCGCGTCATGGTTTTCCATTGCCATCCCTGACTTCGGATGTGCTTGGGTCACTGGTGCTACTGCGGGCTAACCAGCTATCTTCGCTCGCGCAAAAGTGGGTCATGAGGCTTGTCAAGGCTGCCATTGTTCTCGGTTTTTCTTGGCCGAGGTGTCTGGCGAGCCATTCGTCTCGGACGCTGTGCTTGAAAGATGCTAAGGCTTCAGCGTCCGGGCAGTCGACGATTTGGTTCTTCTTAGTGAGAAACCTGTTCCAAAGCTTTCACGTTGACTCTTTGGGCTCTTGAATTATATGACTTAAATCGTCTGCATCCGGAGGTCGGACATAGGTCCCTTGAAAATTAGCCCGGAAAGAATCCTCGAGCTCCTCCCAACTTCCAATTGAGTTTTTGGGGAGGCTTTTAAACCAGTGCCGAGCTGGTCCTTTAAGCTTGAGGGGCAAGTATTTGATGGCGTGGAGATCGTCTCCGCGAGCCATCTGGATATGGAGGATAAAGTCCTCAATCTAGACCCCAGGGTCTGTGGTCCCGTCGTACGCCTCTATGTTCACTGGTTTGAATCCTTCTGGAAATTCGTGGTCCACCACCTCATCGGTGAAACATAGGGGGTGCGCGGCACCCCTGTATTTGGATGTATCATGGCGTTCAGACGGTTGTAGTATTTGGTTTTGATTTTGTGCCGGAGCGCGCTTCCTAGATCCATAGATGGATCTGGTCATACTGGATTTTTGGCGCAAGTCCTCACGTAGATCGTGTGTTGACTTATGTGCGGCCTTGTTAGCCACTCTATCGCGGTAACAAGGTGGTTGATCCGGCCGGTTGGCTGTTTTATTTTTCGGCTGTGTGGGCTCTAAGGCCTCATCGTCGAATCAGGTAATAGCTTGCGCTTTGGATAGCTCTTTGTGTGGTAACTTCCACCATACTTTTCTTCGTTGTCGAGCACTTTGTTCCACCTGCTGCAGAGCATATTTTGTGTGGCCTTAAGCCTTTGCTTCTGCTTCTTCAGACTCCTCGTTGTGGCAATAAGCCTTCTGCGGAGGTTCTCTTGTTCCAAGTGCCTTTCCGGGATGGTGTGTGCATCTTCGTCCGGAATGTTTTCCTCCCCGGAGGGAGGTTGATGAGCTTTATCCTCGGCGTCGCCGTGTTCGGATATCAGATCCGTACTATGTTCGCCGTTTGCAGTTTCATCGTGCTCTGCCGCTGGGTCAATAATGTCGCCGTTTCCTACGGAGTCGACTGGGGTGTTATTTTCTCTCGCGCTGTTATCGCTGTTTTTGTCGAGGCGGGATTTGGAGCGGCGCCTACGCCGACGCTTTGGTTGCTTCTCGAGGGAGCTATCCTTCGCTGCATCCTCCCGTTCCTCGTCATTGTTTTCTTTGGGTGTATCCACCATGTATATGTCATGTGAGGAAGTGGCTGTCCGGTGCCCTGTGGGCGGTGTTTCCTGTTCGTCTCCTGCATTGTCGTCCATGTCGTTGATGTCTTCGGAGTCGAAATCGAGCATGTCGGTTAATCCGTCGACAGAGGCTACTAAGTGGGTGGTGGGTGGGCAGTGAATTTCTTCGTCGTCCGCATCCCATCCTAGCCGGACATGGTTCGGCCAAGGTTCTCCTGACAAAGAGAGGGACCTTAATGAATTTAGCACATCGCCGAAAGGCGAGTGCCAAAAGATATCCGCGAAGGTAAACTCCATGATCGGTGCCCAATCGGATTCGATGGGCATGGATGCAGGCGGTTCGGAGCCCATGGCCGGGGACGAATCCAATGGTTCGGCAATAGGGCTCTCATAAGGGGTGAAGTCAGTATACGGCTCTATCGCCACTGAGAGTGCGGCCTCCATAGCGGGGTCTATCCACCCGTCCTCGGATGGCACAATTTGCTCCGGATTGAGGGCCGGAGTAGTTGCAGGTGTGATCTCCCGAACACCGTCCGACGCCAGAGCTAAATCATGCTCGTCTTGATTGTGCGGTGCACCTGACATGGGCTCAAATCCGTCGAAGATCAAGTCTCCGCGGATATCGGCAATGTAATTCAAGTTTTCGAACCTGACCTGGTGGCCAGGGGCGTAGCTCTCGATCTGCTCCAGATGGCCAAGCGAGTTGGCCCACAGTGCGAAGCCGCCGAATACGAAGATCTGTCCGAGGAGGAAAACCTCACCCTAGACCGCATCGTTACCGATGATCGAAGGAGCCATCAAGCCTTACAATGATGACACGCTGGAACTCTCAATGAAAGCACCAATGTCGGTGTCAAAACCGGCGGATCTCGGGTAGGGGGTCCCGAACTGTGCGTCTAAGGCGGATGGTAACAGGAGGCGGGGGACACGATGTTTACCCAGCTTCGGGCCCTCTCGATGGAGGTAATACCCTACATCCTGCTTGATTGATCTTGATGATATGAGTATTACAAGAGTTGATCTACCACGAGATCGTAGAGGCTAAACCCTAGAAGCTAGCCTATGGTATGATTGTATATTCTCCTGTGGACTAAACCCTCTGGTTTATATAGACATCGGAGGGGGCTAGGGTTACATAGAGTCGATTACAAGGAAGAAGATCTACATATCCGTATTGCCAAGCTTGCCTTCCATGCCAAGGAGAGTCCCATCCGGACACGGGATGAAGTCTTCAATCTTGTATCTTCATAGTCCAACAGTCCGGCCAAAGGATATAGTCCGGCTATCCGGAGACCCCCTAATCCAGGACTCCCTCACGCGCCTTGGGCCCGGGGGCTACTGTCAGCGTTCTAGGAACGGGGGTCCCAGACTTGCCATCCTGTGGCCCACGGCGTGGCTCTGCAAGCGGGCCGATACGGCCCATCTTCACCAACAAGCATTCAAGACCCTCGCGAGGGGCCAAGCCTCGCGAGGCGGACGACACAAGACCTCCTCAGGAGCGGCCTCACCAGGCTGGCTCGCGAGGGGCGGAAAGATCAAGGCCAGGCAAACCTCGCGAGGTTCCAGTGATGTGAGCAATGACGACCAAGGCCAGGCGGGGGCCAGCGAGCATAGTGTCCTTGTTTCCACTTTGGTGCTAAGGAGGCAAGCGCGGGCGAGGAGTTTCGAGGCATCAGGAAAAGGTTTCCATATCGGTGCAATGAGACCAAGACCAGCAGGACAGCAGGACAGAGGTCACCGTGGAGCCCAAGGCGGCGTCACCACCAGAGCCTTTGGCAGGCGAAGACTACTTTTTGTCAGGATAAGCTGTACTAGTTGTCCCCTTTCAATTTGGCCGTTGTTGGCTCCCTTCCCACTCAATATTTGGGGAGAGGACCAGGGCCTCTACAAATAGGACTAGCCACCACCATAGCTAGAGGATTGACCTCATCTTGGATCGGAGCCATTCCATCCTTAGCCTCACACCCACCAAGCACAAGAACACCTCATCTCAGGAGGCTGTTCTTCCCCTTGTACTGTTCATCATCAGCCCAGGAGGCAATCCACCACACCACACTGGAGTAGGGTATTACACCACAACGGTGGCCCGAACCAGTATAAATCTCGTGTCCCTTGTGTTGCGAGTTAGTCGAGTTAGCCTTAGAGATCGTGGCGAGGTTGAGGGCGTGAGTTGGTAGGGGGAGATCTACCCGTGCACCCCAGTTTCGAACCTTAAGGATTTTGCCAGAACCCGAGATCCAACAAAACCATACATATATTCTCAACAATAGAAAGTCCGAACACTCTAAGAGTATACTTCGGCGTCCCGAATACTTCATTATATGCATCGGCTCCAAATCACGTCTTTGGTTAATAGTTTGGTTGCCCAGCTCCTGTGCTTGCTACCTTACATTCCATTTTCTCGGCTAAGGTACTAAAGGGTGAACTACTGCGACTGTGTTTCCGGCTGGCCCAGTCAAACACCACAGTCGAGAAAGCCAAAAACTGACTGTCGTGATGCGGTGAGAGCAAGTCAGCAATTCGGTGACTTATTAAATCTCTAGCGATCTCTTCCGTATTAACGAAGGACTGGCTTTTACCAGTCAAGCGTTTAAAAGGTATCCAAGTTCGATAGCCACATACGCACCAGGGGCTATCCTGCAGTCCCCTTGTCAAACCCCTATGGCTAAGTGAGAATGATAAAACTTTATAGTTCGATTGCCTGGTTCGCCACGCTGCCACCTCCTTTACGGACCAAGACGTTGGGTCAAGTGTGGTCACGCGCTATTACGAACACCCCCGTAGTATCTACGTGGGGGCTGAAGCCGACAACTAGTAAATTCTCAAGAATTAAATATGGCCGCACAGGGGGAATACACTTTACGATAAATGCATACAATATATTACAAGGCCTTAGTTTATATTACAAAGCTTTGGTTTATACAATATCCGGGCAGTTCGGACACATTTACTCGAACATGATGTCCTTTGAGCATTGGCCCTCTATCAGGCGGGCACCTTCCAACACGTCCTCAAAGTAACGCTCCAGCGTACGGTGGTCCTTGCCCCTGGGCGGACCCTCGACGACCACGATGGCGGCCTTCATTTTGGTCCAGTGCTTCTTGACACGGGCAAAGGCCATCCACACACCTTCTATACACGCCGAGCGCTTCACGGCCTCTACTCGGGGCAAGGCATCACCAAGCCGCTTGACCAAAACGAAGTAGCTGCTCGGAATAGGTTCGGCTGACCATAGCCAGACTATGATGTCCTTCATGGCCAAGCCGAACATCCTATGCAGCTCTGCCAGCTGCATCATCTGATTGTTCAGCAGCGCTGGTCGCTTCGGTGCCAAGTACTGCGACCAGAAGAGCTTCTCTGTCGCGTTCCCTTCTTGGGCCCAGAAATACTCGACGACGTTGGCAGCACTCCTCGGGAGATCCGCAAAAGCGTCTAGAGCACTCCATAGTCGATTTAGCAAACCATATCTTCGACCGCCGAAGATACTATGTAAAAGAAAAGGCTTACCATCCGCTATCTTTCCAGCTTGCTTGATCTCCTCGTGAGCCACCCGGGACTCGGACCGAGCCTCCTTCACAGCTTGAAGAGCCTTGGTGAGCTCAGCCATTGGGCCTTGTTGCTCTCCTCCAAGGACTCACACTTGGTGGCGGCTTCCTGGAGCGCCTGTGCTACTTCGGTCACCCTCGCCTCATACTGAAGGCGGGCGGACTTTTCGGCCTCTACATCCGCAGCCGCTTTCTCCGCGGCTACTTTGCTTGCCCTCGCCTCCTCCTTGGCTTCGGCAAAGGCATTCTTGAGGGCCACGACCTCGGTCGCGTTGCCTACAACCATTTACATAGCGACGCATGAGCTTAAACTCCGAGTTTGCATTATAATTTAGGCTTGTAAAGGGGTCTCTTAAAAAAGCATACCCTAGGCCTTATCGAACTGCTTGTTAATATGGTCGATCTCATCGTCAACCAGCTTCAGTTTCCGCTAGAGTTCGGATACTTCGGCATCCTTAGCTGAAGCCGCCAACAGTGAAGCCTATTTATCAAAATAGATGAACGCGTTATCTCCAGCGACTATTTGATCCTCTGTCCGGATCTTTTTTCCAAAGACCCAAATAGAGTCTCAGGGGCTACTATCTATATACATGCATATCCTTCCAATACGAAAAGCGGCTAAAGCATGTTATATTACTAACCTCAAAACCTGTTAACAGACTAGTGAAAGCTCCATGCAGACCGCTTTTAGCGGACTGAACCTTCTCAACCACTACACCCATTAGGGTACGATGCTCTTCCACGACGGAAGCACGTTGAAGTGCTTCCCTCAACATATCCGACGCCTCCGGATTGATAGAGGTCGCCGGCGGAGTTGACACTCCCCCTTCCCTTGAAGGGGGCTACTCGCTCGACTCTGGAGCAATGTGGGTCTCCGGAGTGGTATTCGGCTAGGGGCTAGACTGATCCAGGCCCCCGTCATCAGTTTCCATGGGGGTATTATCCCCCATGTCTTCGGCAGCCGAGGCATCACCCTCTGGCGCCGTTTCAGCGGCCTTCCGCACCTCCCCCTGGCCTGGAGAAGTCCTTTGGGACAACACCTCGGTGTCATCCGCGGCTCATGGCGGAGAGGCTTGCGGAGGCGTTTCGCTCTTCATCATCTCCGGCTCCAATGAGTTTCCCGAAGACGACGATTGTTGCGGGAGATCACGAGCCGGACCGAAAATACGTAAATAAAATGTTATTCTATGATCTGTAAAAAGGCTAGATGTATGTATAGTATCTTTAAATACTTATGATTCGGCCGGGGCTTCGGCCTGAGGCGCCACTCAGGGATGACTTTGGTGTTTGAATCTGAATCATCCGAAAGGGAAATCTTCCCCTTCTTGGGCACCTCCGCTTCTAGGTCCACGGACGCCACCCTTTTCTTGTCTCCCTTGAGGGGTGAATAGCTCTCCTCCTCTTCCTCTTCATGTTCGTCTCCCTCGTGGGAGGAGAGAACCTCGGTGTCTTTGGACGCGATGTCTGAAGTACCTTTATGGCAGAGGCCACTTCTGGCCTCCTTGCCCTTCTTCTTGGCTTCTTCTCCGACGCCTGGTATAGCGCTGGAACCAGCATCTTCATTAGTAGAGGGTGATACGTCTCCAACATATCTATAATTTTTGATTGCTCCATGCTATATTATCTACTGTTTTGGGCAATATTGGGCTTTATTTTCCACTTTTATATTACTTTTGGGACTAACCTATTAACCGGAGGCCCAGCCCAGATTTGCTGTTTTATGCCTATTTCAGTGTTTCGAAGAAAAGGAATATCAGACAGAGTCGAAACGGAACGAAATCAACTAGAGAAGTTATTTTTGGAAGGAAAGCAACCCAGGGAACTTGGAGTCCATGTCAGGAGATACAGGAGGAGCTCACGAGGGTAGGGGGCGCCCCCCTGCCTCGTGGGGCCCCCGTAGCTCCTCTGACGTACCCCCTGCACCCATATATATCTACGTAACCTAAAACTTCCAGAGAATAACATAGATCGGGAGTTCCGCCGCCAGAAGCCTCCGTAGCCACCGAAAACCAATCTAGACCCGTTCCGGCACCCTGCCGGAGGGTGCAATCCTTCTTCAGTGGCCATCTTCATCATCCCGGTGCTCTCCATGACGAGGAGGAAGTAGTTCTCCCTCGGGGCTGAGGGTATGTACCAGTAGCTATGTGTTTGATCTCTCTCTCTCTCTCTCTCTCGTGTTCTTGAGATGATACGGTCTTGATGTATCGCAAGTTTTGCTATTATATTTGGATCCTATGATGTTTCTTCCTCCCTCTTCTCTCTTGTAATGAATTGAGTTTCCCCTTTGAAGTAATCTTATCGGATTGAGTCTTTAAAGACTTGAGAACACTTGATGTATGTCTTGCCGTGGATATCTGTGGTGACAATGGGATACCACGTGCCACTTGATGTATGTCTTGGTGATCAACTTGCGGGTTTCGTGACATTGGGAACCTATGTATAGGGGTTGGCACACGTTTTCGTTGTGATTCTCCGGTAGAAGCTTTGGGGCACTCTTTGAGGTCCTTTGTGTTGGTTGAATAGATGAATCTGAGATTGTGTGATGCATATCGTATAATCATACCCACGGATACTTGAGGTGACATTGGAGTATCTAGGTGACATTAGGGTTTTGGTTGATTTGTGTGTTAAGGTGTTATTATAGTACGAACTCTAGGGCTGTTTGTGACACTTATAGGAATAGCCCAACGGATTGATTGGAAAGAATAACTTTGAGGTGGTTTCGTACCCTACCATAATCTCTTCGTTCGTTCTCCGCTATTAGTGACTTTGGAGTGACTCTTTGTTGCATGTTGAGGGATAGTTATGTGATCCAATTATGTTAGTAATGTTGAGGGAACTTACACTAGCGAAAGTATGAACCCTAGGCCTTGTTTACACACATTGCAATACCGTTTACGCTCACTTTTATCACTTTCTACCTTGCTGTTTTATTATTTCAGATTACAAATACCTTTATCTTCTATCCATATACCATTTGTATCACCATCTCTTCGCCGAACTAGTGCACCTATACAATTTACCATTGTATTGGGTGTGTTGGGGACACAAGAGACTCTTTGTTATTTGGTTGCAGGGTTGCTTGAGAGAGACCATCTTCATCCTACGCCTCCTACGGATTGATAAACCTTAGGTCATCCACTTGAGGGAAATTTGCTACTGTCCTACAAACCTCTGCACTTGCAGGCCCAACAACGTCTACAAGAAGAAGGTTGTGTAGTAGACATCAAGCTCTTTTCTGGCGCCGTTGCTGGGGAGGTGAGTGCTTGAAGGTATATCTTTAGATCTTGCAATCGAGTCTTTTAGTTTCTTGTTTTATCACTAGTTTAGTTTATAAAAGAAAATTACAAAAAATGGAATTAAGTTTGTCTCATACGCTTCACCTTTTTAATATCTTTCGTGAGTATGATGGAAAGGATAGTTGTGCTCAAGTGCTAGAAGAAGAAATCTATAAAATGTTTGGCACTAAATCTTTGAATGACGAGCATGATGGCAATGTTGTTAGTATGAATTCTTTGAATACCCATGATGCTAATGATGATTGCACTAGTTATGATGAAAATGCCTCCTATAAACATGTCAATTTTTGTGGTGTAGACTAGGTTTGCAAGTACACACCAAATAGGGAAGATAGATATTGCAAGAGGCATAAGCACTTAGAAACCAATTTATTGCAAGAAGAGCTAGATGAATGTGCTGAAAATTTAAGATATCTTACCCACACTTGCGAACTTTGCAATGAACATGGTCATTTAAATATCAAATGCAAATTGTTTCATGACCGTATCGTGTCCAAAAATTGTGATGCCTTGATTTCCCTTGCAGATCATAATGAAATTAGTTTGCTCTTGGGTTATGAAGAAATGAAACATATAACTGAGGGTATTCCAAAATTTAATCTCGATAAACTTCTTGGTTTTGATCTAGAGAAGATTTATATGTATTGTCGGTGAATTGCATTGAAAATCTTTATATTGCCAATTACATAAAGAAAAGAAAACAAATAGAGGATGAAGAGAATACTAATGAAAGGGAAGAGACTTCCCAATATCCTCCTATTATTTCTTATGATGAATCCGATAACGAGAAGGAGCCTTCGATTCAACCAATCTCATTAATAAGGAGCTCCAAAAAGATGATTGAACCCACACACGATGTGGTAAAGAAGAAGAAAAGAAAAAGGAAGAGAGGTAAAAAGGTATCTCTCCCAAATAAAGTTGCTCCTATTATTGTTGTGCCTCATGAAAATGAAGATGATACAATTTATGATGATCTCGTTATGCCTATTGCTTGTTGTGATGATTATGATTGGGAAGATAATGATACTTCTTATGATCTTGAAAATCTTATTGGTACTTGCTTGGAAGAATATGATAATAATGTTTGCTATACTATTGGTGCTATCCATACTATTAATGATGAGAGTGATTATGCTTATGATACGAAAAGGCCCAAGCTTGGGGAAGCTATGTTTGATGAGGATGACATATTTGAGAATATATTTGCTGCAATTAATGTTTGTCCCAAGCTTGGGGATGTTATGTTTAATAATGATGATATTTTTAGCCTTCCATGTTTTGATATGCAAAGTGATTACGATGAGAACAAAGTTGCTACTTATGATAATTATTGTGATGATACATATGCTATAAAAAGTACTGATGATTATATTTGTAAAACTTGTCATGAATATGATTTCCCTTTTTCTGAATATTACTTTTTTTAATGTGGAAACAATTTATAGTATTCAAGTCTCTTATGATAGTCTCACTATTCCGATTAAGAAGAAATTTGGTTATGTGGAGAGTAATAAAATTTATATGCTTGTAGATCATGAAAAAAATGCTTTATGTGCTGGTTATACTGTTGAATTCATTCATGATGCTACTGAAAATTATTATGAGGGAGGAACATATGCTTGTAGGAATTGCAATAATATCAAGTTTCCTCTCTATGTGCTTAAAGTTTTGAAGTTATGCTTGTTTTGCCCTCCTATGCTAGTTGATTATTGTTCCCACAAGTTGTTTGCTCACAAAATCCCTATGCATAGGAAGTGGGTTAGGCTTAAATGTTCTAGTAATATTCTTCATGGTGCTCTCTTTATGTTTCAATTCTTATCCTTTATGTGAGCATCATTGAAATCATCATGCCTAGCTAGGTGCGTTAAACGATAGCGCTTGTTGGGAGGCAACCCAACTTTATTTTTATTCCTTGCTTTTTGTTCCTGTTTAGTAATAAATAATTCATATAGCCTCTGTTTAGATGTGGTTTTATGCTTTTAATTAGTGTTTGTGCCAAGTAGAACCTTTGGGAAGACTTGGGGAAAGTCTTGTTGATCATGCTGTCAAAAACAGAAACTTTAGCGCTCATGAGAACTACTGCCATTTTTATTTGGAGAGTGATATTTAGTTAATTATTTTTGAATATGATTAATAGATAAATTACTCAGGTCCATCAATTTATTTGAGAATTTTATGAGTTCCAGAAGTATACGTTTGATTCAGATTACTACAGACTGTTCTGTTTTTGACAGATTCTGTTTTTCATGTGTTGTTTACTTATTTTGATGAATCTATGGCTAGTAAAATAGTTTATAAACCATATAGAAGTTGGAATACAGTAGGTTTAACACCAATATAAATAAAGAATGAGTTCATTACAGTACCTTGAAGTGGTTATTTATTTTCTTATACTAACGGAGCTTACGAGTTTTCTGTTAAGTTTTGTGTTGTGAAGTTTTCAAGTTTTGGGTAAAGATTCGATGGACTATGGAATAAGGAGTGGCAATATCCTAAGCTTGGGGATTCCCAAGGAACCCCAAGGTAATATTCAAGGACAACCAAGAGCCTAAGCTTGGGGATGCCCCGGAAGGCATCCCCTCTTTCGTCTTCGTTCATCGGTAACTTTACTTGGAGCTATATATTTATTCGCCACATGATATGTGTTTTGCTTGGAGCGTCAATTTATTTTGTTAGGATTTGATTGCTGTTATTTATAATAATGTTTTGCATCTTTTATTTCAATAAAAGTGGCATTGATAGCCTTTACTATGCCTATTTTAGAAGTCCACATGTTGCTGTTTGAAAACAGAAAGTTTACCGCTGTTGCAATAATTCCGTAGAAAGGTCAGAATGTGATAAAATGTTTAAACCTTTTGCATATTAAGCTCTGATAAATATACTACAGTGGGAATTTTATTTCATAATTTTTGGAGCTAGGTAATTATGGATGTTGCTGCATTCTTTACAGACTATCCTGTTTAGGCAGATTGCTGTTATGTTTGCATTGTTTGCATATGTTGGCTTCTTTAATGATTCTATTTGAGGATAGGACTATTATATATGCAGAGGCATCTGGTATGCAATGTTGAATAATAATTTTAGTGATTTGCTACAGTAGAGTATGATAAGGTTTTGGCAATGGTTTATACTAACTTATCTCACGAGTCCTTGTTCAGTTTTGTGTGGATGAAGCTTTTGAGATTTAGGGAGACCGCGATATGAGAGGAATTAAGGAGACACAAAAGCTCAAGCTTGGGGATGCCCAAGGCACCCCAAGATAATATTTCAAGAAGTCTCAAGCATCTAAGCTTGGGGATGCCCCGGTTGGCATCCCACCTTTCTTCTTCAACAACTATCGGTTAGTATCGGTTGATCCTAAGTTTTTGCTTCTTCAAATGATGTTTGCTATTCTTGGATGTCATTTTCTTTTGCTTTCCTTGCTGTTTGAATAGAGTACCAAGATCTGAAATTATTAAATGTTAGAGAGTCTTCACATAGTTGCGTAATTATTCGACTACTCATTGATCTTCACTTATATCTTTCGGAGTAGTTTTTCATTTGCTCTAATGCTTCACTTATATCTTTTAGAGCATGGCGGTAGTTTTATTTTGAATAAATAGATGAACTCTCATGCTTCACTTAGATTACTTTGAGAGTCTTAAATAAGCATGGTAATTTTCTTAAAATCCTAATATGTTAGGTATTCAAGAATAATAAAATTCTCTTATGAGTGTGTTGAATACTATGAGAAGTTTGATACTTGATAATTGTTTTAAGATAGGGAGATGGTAATATTAGAGTCATGCTAGTTGAGTAGTTGTGAATTTGATAAATACTTGTGTTAGAGTTTGTGATTCCCGTAGCATGCACATATGGTGAACAGTTATGTAACAAAGTCGGAGCATGATTTGTTTATTGATTGTCTTCCTTATGAGTGGCGGTCGGGGACGAGCGATGGTCTTTTCCTACCAATCTATCCCCCTAGGAACATGCGCGTAATACTTTGCTTTGATAACTTCTAAATTTTTGCAATAATTATATGAGTTCTTTATGACTAATGTTGAGTCCATGGATCATACGCACTCTCACCCTTCCACCCTTGCTAGCCTCTCTAATACCATGCAACTTTCGCCGGTATCATACACCTACCATATACCTTCCTCAAAACAGCCACCATACCTACCTATTATGGCATTTCCATAGCCATTCCGAGATATATCGCCATGCAACTTTCCACCATCTAGTTCATCATGACACATCCATCATTGTCATATTGCTTAGCATGATCATGTAGTTGACATAGTATTTGTGGCAAAGCCACCATTCATAATTTATTCATACTTGTCACTCTTGATTCATTGCATATCCTGGTACACCGCCTAAGGCATCCATATAGAGTCATACTTTGTTTTAGAATTGAGTTGTAATCATTGAGTTGTAAATAAATAGAAGTGTGATGATCATCATTCAATAGAGAATTGTCCCAATAAAAAAAGAATAGAAAGGCCAAAGAAAAAAAGGCCCAAAAAAAGAAAATAAATAAAAAGGGGCAATGCTACTATCCTTTTCCACACTTGTGCTTCAAAGTAGCACCATGATATAGCGAGTCTCATATATTGTGCTTCAAAGTAGCACCATGTTCTTCATATAGAGAGTTTCATATGTTGTCACTTTCATATACTAGTGGGAATTTTACGTTATAGAACTTGGCTTGTATATTCCAATGATGGGCTTCCTCAAAAATTGCCCTAGGTCTTCGTGAGCAAGCAAGTTGGGTGCACACCCGCTAGATTCTTTTGTTGATCTTTCATACATTTATAGCTCTAGTGCATCCATTGCATGGCAATCCCTACTCACTCACATTGATATCTATTGATGGGCATCTCCATAGCCCGTTGATACGCCTAGTTGATGTGAGACTATCTTCTCCCTGTTTGTCTTCTCCACAACCACCATTATATCCCACCTATAGTGCTATGTCCATGGCTCACGCTCATGTATTGCGTGAAGATTGAAAAAGTGTGAGAACATCAAAAGTATGAAACAATTGCTTGGCTTGTCATCGGGGTTGTGCATGATTTAAATATTTTGTGTGGTGAAGATGGAGCATAGCCAGACTATATGATTTTGTAGGGATAACTTTCTTTGGCCATGTTATTTTGAGAAGACATAATTGCTTTGTTAGTATGCTTGAAGTATTATTATTTTGATGTCAATATGAACTTTTGTCTTGAATCTTATGGATCTGAATATTCATGCCACAATTAAGAAGAATTACATTAAAATTATGCCAAGTAGCACTCCGCATCAAAAATTCTGTTTTTATCATTTACCTACTCGAGGACGAGCAGGAATTAAGCTTGGGGATGCTTGATACGTCTCCAACGTATCTATAATTTTTGATTGCTCCATGCTATATTATCTACTGTTTTGGGCAATATTGGGCTTTATTTTCCACTTTTATATTACTTTTGGGACTAACCTATTAACCGGAGGCCCAACCCAGATTTGCTGTTTTATGCCTATTTCAGTGTTTCAAAGAAAAGGAATATCAGACGGAGTCGAAACGGAACGAAATCAACTGGAGAAGTTATTTTTGGAAGGAAAGCAACCCAGGGAACTTGGAGTCCACGTCAGGAGATACGGGAGGAGCTCACGAGGGTAGGGGGCGCCCCCCTAGGGCGCGCCCCCCTGCCTCGTGGGGCCCCCCGTAGCTCCTCCGACGTACCCCCTGCACCCATATATATCTATGTAACCTAAAACTTCCAGAGAGCAACATAGATCGAGAGTTCCGCCGCCAGAAGCCTCTGTAGCCACCGAAAACCAATCTAGACCTATTCTGGCACCCTACCGGAGGGGCAATCCTTCTCCGGTGGCCATCTTCATCATCCCGGTGCTCTCCATGACGAGGAGGGAGTAGTTCTCCCTCGGGACTGAGGGTATGTACCAGTAGCTATGTGTTTGATCTCTCTCTCTCTCTCTCTCTCTCGTGTTCTTGAGATGATACGATCTTGATGTATTGCGAGCTTTGCTATTATATTTGGATCCTATGATGTTTCTTCCCCCCTCTTCTCTCTTGTAATGAATTGAGTTTCCCCTTTGAAGTAATCTTATCGGATTGAGTCTTTAAATACTTGAGAACACTTGATGTATGTCTTGCCGTGGATATCTATGGTGACAATGGGATACCACGTGCCACTTGATGTATGTCTTGGTGATCAACTTGCGGGTTTCGTGACATTGGGAACCTATGTATAGGGTTTGGCACACGTTTTCGTCGTGATTCTCCGGTAGAAACTTTGGGGCACTCTTTGAAGTCCTTTGTGTTGGTTGAATAGATGAATCTGAGATTGTGTGATGCATATTGTATAATCATACCCACGGATACTTGAGGTGACATTGGAGTATCTAGGTGACATTAGGGTTTTGGTTGATTTGTGTCTTAAGGTGTTATTCTAGTACGAACTCTAGGGCTATTTGTGACACTTATAGGAATAGCCCAACGGATTGATTGGAAAGAATAACTTTGAGGTGGTTTCGTACCCTACCATAATCTCTTCGTTCGTTCTCTGCTATTAGTGACTTTGGAGTGACTCTTTGTTGGATGTTGAGGGATAGTTATGTGATCCAATTATGTTAGTAATGTTGAGGGAACTTACACTAGCGAAAGTATGAACCCTAGGCCTTGTTTCCACACATTGCAATACCGTTTACGCTCACTTTTATCACTTGCTACCTTGCTGTTTTTATTATTTCTGATTACAAATACCTTTATCTACTATCGATATACCACTTGTATCACCATCTCTTCACCGAACTAGTGCACCTATACAATTTACTATTGTATTGGGTGTGTTGGGGACACAAGAGACTCTTTGTTATTTGGTTGCAGGGTTGCTTGAGAGAGACCATCTTCAACCTATGCCTCCTACGGATTGATAAACCTTAGGTCATCCACTTGAGGGAAATTTGCTACTGTCCTACAAACCTCTGCACTTGGAGGCCCAACAACGTCTACAAGAAGAAGGTTGTGTAGTAGACATCAGAGGGATAGCTGGGTCTTCGGGTAGCGAAGCCGCACACTTAATCCACTCCGCTTTCTTTGTCCAGATATGAAGGAGAAAAGGAAGGCCTAGCATACTCCTCAAATCTACAAGTAGAGGTTATGTTTGGAAATCTGAAAACTTACTGGAGTGGCCGGGTGAGCGCAGTCAAGGCCGAAGTCTTCAGTTGTTCCCGACCACGACTTCTGGGCCTTTTAAAGCAGCTTCAAGATTTCTTCGTGCTTTGTGCCGAAGAAGTGTTGCAGGGTCCGGGGGGCAGCTGGATTGAATTCCCACATATGGAGAGTCCGGCGCTGGCAGGGGAGAATCCGGCGAAAAAGCATCACCTGGACCACATCGACGAGGCTGGTCTTCTTCTCTATCATGCCCTTGACGCGCTTCTGTAGCGTCATCACCTCGTCGAACGATGCCCGGTCTAGGCCCTTTTTAACCCACGATGTGAGCCGCATTGGAGGCCCAGATTTGAATTCAGGAGTGGCGGCCCATGTGGCACCGCGAGGTTCAGTGACATAGAACCACTCCTGCTGCCATCCCTTCACGGTCTCCCCGAAGGCTCCCTGGGGCCAAGTGATGTTGGGGAGCTTGCTCACCATGGCGCCACCGCACTCCGCGTGTTGACCGTCCACCACTTTCGGCTTCACATTGAAGACCTTGAGCCATAATCCGATATGGGGGGGGATGCGGAGGAACGCCTCACACACGATGATGAATGCCGAGATGTGGAGGAAGGAATTTGGGGGCTAGATCGTGAAAGTCTAGCCCATAGTAGAACATGAGCCCGCGGACAAAAGGGTGGAGAGGAAACCCTAGTTCACGGAGAAAGTTGGGGATAAATACTACCCTCTCATTGGATTCCGAAGTGGGGATGATCTGCTTTTTGGCAGGAAGCTGGTGGGCGATTTCCGTGGCCAGGTACCCCGCTTCCCGGAGTTCCTTCAAGTTGATGGAGGAGGCAATCCAGTTGCCCTGAGCGCTAGATTCGGACATGGCTGGAGTGTTTGCTGGGGATAGAAGGAATTGAACTCGGGCGCTGGAGCTCGAGGGCCGATGGGCTGAGGAGGAAGAAGGTGTGGGGTAAAAAGATGGGTCCTTATCTCCTTATAAAGGCAGTGAATATCAAGCGTCCCCCCCCCATGAGCCTTAAAACTCGCCTAATCCCAAGGGGGCGTCCTAACGGCACGTTTGGATTACCCAAACCTATATTGATGAGAATCCCGTAATAAGGGGACATGATCTCTACTTTGACAAGACGTGTCAATGAGGATCGTGCCTCAAAATGCGAAGCGAGAGGCTGAAAAACGGTTCGAAATAATAATAAGGCCAGAACATAACGTCTCGTCGAAAAAGCTGTCAGTAGACACGGCTTATTTTGTTTAAGTATTTTTCCCTTGTGGTTCAAGGTTGTGACGGTTATACAGAGCCGAACATAATTCTTTTGACCAACTACTTTGGAGTATTCAGAGGAGGAACCCGCCTTGTAATGCCGAAGACAATCTGCGCACCGGACACCTCGTCATTGAAGCCTAGTTCAGGGGCTACTGAGGGAGTCCTAGACTAGGGGGGCCCCGAGCGTCCGGGCTATGTGATATGGGTCGGACTGATGGGCCAAGAAGATACAAGATCAAAGGCCTTCCCACGTGTCCGGATGGGACTCTCCTTTACGTGGATGGCAAGCTTGGCGTTCATATGTGAAGATTCCTTTCTTTGTAAACCGACTCTGTACAACCCTAGGCCCCTCCGGTGTCTATATAAACCGGATGGTTTAGTCTGTAGAGGCAATCATAATCATACAGGCTAGACATCTAGGGTTTAGCTATTACGATCTCGAGGTAGATCAACTCTTGTAACCCCTATACTCATCAAAGTCCATCAAGTAGGAAGTAGGGTATTAGCTCCATCAAGGGGCCCGAACTTGGGTAAATATCATGTCCCCGGGCTCCTGTTACCTTTGATCCTCAGACGCACAGTTTGGGACCCCTTACCTGAGATCGGCCGGTTTTGACACCGACAGCGGGTCATGTGTGACGACCGAGTAAACCTCAATATTCATTGGGTCAAAGATTGTGGTATCAGCCTGTGGCAGCGGGTCGTTGACAAGGCCCTTAGGATTTTGAACTGAAGTTTTAGGGGCTTCAGTCATTCGTGTTTCTAGATCAGCAGCCTTGGGATCTTTTGAAGACCCGCCCACTTTCTGCTTTTTGCCTGCTTTGGCTACACCCCTATAACAAAGATACAAGAGATCATGAGTGTGCATTGTTACAAGTCATTTATGAACAAAGTGATATACTTACCCCTGGGCAACGTTGAAGACAAGCATTTGGGTTCCCGTAGAGTCGCCAGATGATGGAAAAGTTCCCTCATAGTTTGAGTTGGAAAGATCAAGAGGTTGACGAAAAAGACTAGCCCTTGGAAAAGTAATTGTCAGGTTATAAGGCACCTCATTTTGATGTTTGCGAGTAGGAGTATTGGGTAAGACGGATTTGAGGTCTTGAGAACTGTCACTCCGGGTCATACGTCTGGAGTCATGCTGCTGCTTCTTTAAAAGAAAATTGGGACCCAAATAAGCAAGAGGATGAGAAAACCTTACTTTCCGGATGACCTATCAGGTTTTATTTCTTGGCAAAGGAATTGAGTCAGAGGATACAGATATTACCTCTATTGCATTTTCCTGGCTTGTCTCCGCGTCATCCTATGAAGAGTCGGCATCAATAAGTTGCATAAAAAGACGACCAAGGGAATCGGGTTCTACCTCCGAGTCATCTAGTTTGAGAAGGTCTAATGTTGTTTGCTTTTTACGATGACCCGGAGCATGGGTCTTGGTCTTAGGTTTCTTGACCGAGGCGGCGATCTGTGGTCTTCTGGTCCAAAAGGTAGAGTCAGCCTGCATAAGCCCAAAAGGAGATTAAAACAAAGTATAATGTCGAGTTAACTTGAATTGAAACAGGTAAAGGTAAATACTTACAGGTGGAGCTGGATTCTACTTAAAGAATGGTGACAGGACAACTTTATTATAGTTCTCTTGAGACTCGTCAAGCAGAGTCCTCATGGTCTTAAAGACTTCTTCAACAGTAAAGTTATCTGTTGTGAACCGTTCAGGGTCATCTGGTTTGCCAGAATATTTATACATTAAGCTGGGGCGGCGGCTTAAAGGGAGTATCTTCCAGGAGACCCATCACCGGGTCAAATCATCCCCAAGTAACCTATTAGCCAATAAAACTTTGGCCCTGGAAAGGAATGGGAAAGCCACTGCATGCTCTTCTGGAATAATCTTGCTTGGCGGGTCAAAGTTCAGTGGGAGACATTCATCTCTAAACCTGGGTAATGGGTTTTCTGTTGCTCGAGCGGTGTTTTTGCAGTAAAACCAGGTGGTTACCCATCCTTTGGGGTGAATGGGTAAGAAAGTGGAGGGAAAGTTGTCGTCCCTCCGTCTCTGAATTGAGATTCCACCTAATTCTTGGCTTGGGCCGTTTTTACATTCAGTCTGGCTGTTTATGTAAAAAAACTCCTTGAAGAGGGGAACTGTGGGTGCTGTTTGAAGATAAACTTTGCAGAAGATTTGGAAATGACGAATGTTGGACACTGAGTTCGGCCCTATATCTTGCGGATGCAGATTGAAATAGTGAAGGAGATCAAGGAAGAATGTAGACCCGGGTGGGGTAAATCCTCTGAGTATGTGATCATTGAAGATTACAACTTCATCCTCGGCAGGGGTAGGGATTGCTTCCCCATTGCTGACTTGGCATCTGATTTCTTGTTGACTCGCCAATAGTCCTTGGCCTACGAAATCATCAAGGATCTGCTTGGTTACCAAGGACCGTTCCCAGTTGACGATAGTCATTTTTTGACAGTTGAAAGGTTACAGCCTGGAAGTATAAAGTGGTGAGTTGATACTGTGTTGTTGAGTTGATTAATGGTGAAGATGACAGTTTAAAAGACTACAAATTAACTATGGATACATGATGGGTCATGGTTATAAGTACGTTACAAACCATTTATGTGTTGAAAGGCGGGTCAGCTACAATTAAGAAATACCTTAACTAGGAGGCATGGTTATCAAGTTATGAGCACCATATTGATGAGTCACATTTCAGAAGCATGTTCGGAGCTCCAGGCGGATTACATGTTACAGATAAGCCGGTTAAAAGACTGGCGGGTTATGATGTTATTATTTAAGGTGCCTGAATGGCATTGGCAGGGTGTTCATATACGAATATGAGATTGATGAAATTCTGCTGAGTGTGAGAAAAACAAGTTTCAGAATTTGTGCCCATAATTTCGGATCTACTACAGCTCTGGAAATAAATAAAAAATGGCTAAACCTAAAGCATGGCAGTGGAAGAACTGGAGACCTAATCGTTGGTTGGTTAAGAAGATGGGATATACACATGATATGAATGAAAGGCTAAAAGCTATCGCCGCACTACTTCTATTTGGGTTTTTGGGACAAATTATATGTTTTCAAGCCATGGATGCTTGGACAGGGGTGAGCTTCAAAGAACTCTGACGAACCCTATGAACAGGATTGATCTAACGTGGATCTGAGAAAAGTGAGAAAGAATACATGGAAGCGTTGATGAAGAGCGGAGGTTCTCCGCTATGCTCTGGTCTGGCCAGGTTAATGCAGCGGCCTGGATGGGGTTGTTCACAACGGTTGACAGGGACGGCGGAGCTTCAGCAGCGGCGATGTTTGCGAGGAAGAAGAAGAAGAGAGAGAGGGGCGGGGTAAAGGTGAAACGCGAGGACCCCCGTCCCTATTTATAAGGAAACGGTAAAATGGCATGCGTGGAAATCGAGGAGGCAACATGATTATCTCAACATTATAGGCGCCTCGATTCTCGGATGGCCAATTAATATAAAGGATCTGTTATGATGTCACATGTTCTGTGTATCCTTAATGAGCACGATGTCATGGCGGGTTACAGTGATTTAGTTTACATGACGTCATGGCGGGTTACAGTGGTTTGTTCAAGGTTCAGCTTTGGAAGATGATTTGCTGACGGAAGCAGTGAAGATTGACATGAACAAGTTCAAATCAATCTAGGGCCAAATGTTGGGGATATAACCCCGAGGTGTGACCCACCCAGGAGGGGCCGGGTTACACTGTTGGCAACTTAACATAAAGAAGTCCCAGGAAGGCCCAAGAAGATAAAACAGGAAGACGACGACTTAAGAGGTGGGCCTGGTGATGGCCCTATTGGGAAACGTAGCATGCAATTTTGAAAAAAATTCCTACGCTCACGCAAGATCTATCTAGGAGATGCATAGCAACGAGAGGGAAAGAGTGTGTCTACATACCCTCGTAGACCGAAAGCCTAAGCATTTGACAATGTGGTTGATGTAGTCGACTTCTTCTCGTTCTGACCGATCAAGCGTCAAACGTATGACACCTCTGAGTTTTGCACACGTTCAGCTTGATGACGCCCCTCGAACTCTTGATCCAGCAAAGTGTCGAGGGAGAGTTCCGTCAGCATGACGGTGTGGTGGCGGTGATGGTGAAGTGATCCACGCAGGGCGTCGCCTAAGCACTACGTGAATATGACCGGAGGCGTAAACTGTGGAGGGGGGCTCCGCACATGGCTAACAATGTTTAATGTGTGTTCTAGACACCCCCTCCCCACGTATATGACGGATTGAGGGGAGAGAGGCATCCCTAGGCGCGCCAAAATAGGAGGAATCCTACTTGGGCTCCTAGTCCACGTCGGCCTCCCCCTTTCCTTTTACCGGAAGGGGGAGAAGGGAAGAGAGGGGGGGGGAGAAGGGAAGAGGGGGCGCCGCCCCCTCCTCCTAATCCAATTCGGCCTCCTTCTTTGGGGGGCACCCCTATGTGGGCTGGTGTGCTTCCCCCTAAGGCCCATATGGCCCATATCTTCCCCCTGGGGGTTCCGGTAACCCCCTGGTACTCCGATATGTACCCGATACATTCCGGAACACTTCCGGTGTCCGAATACTATCATCCAATATATCAATCTTTACCTCTCGACCATTTCGAGACTCCTCGTCATGTCCATGATCTCATCCGGGACTCCAAACAACATTAGGTCACCAAATCACATAACTCATATAATACAAATCGTCATTGAACGTTAAGCGTGCGGACCCTACGGGTTCGACAAACTATGTAGACATGACCGAGACACCTCTCTGGTCAATAACCAACAGCGGAACCTGGATGCTCATATTGGTTCCCACATATTCTGCGAAGATCTTTATCGGTCGTACCGTAATGACAACATACGTTATTCCCTTTGTCAACGGTATGTTACTTGCCCGAGATTTGATCGTCGGTATCTTAATACCTAGTTCAATCTCGTTACCGGTAGGTCTCTTTACTCATTTCGTAAGACATCATCCCACAACTAACTCATTAGTCACATTGCTTGCAAGGCTTCTTATGATGTGCATTATCGAGAGGGCCCAGAGATACCTCTCCGATACTCGGAGTGACAAATCCTAGTCTTGATCTATGCCAACCCAACAAACACCTTCAAAGATACCTATAGAGCATCTTTATAATCATCCAGTTACGTTGTGATGTTTGATAGCACACAAGGCATTCCTCCGGTATCCAGGAGTTGCATAATCTCACAGTCGAAGGAGTATGTATTTGACATGAAGAAAGCAATAGCAATAAAACTGAACGATCAATATGCTATGCTAACGGATGGGTCTTGTGCATCACATCATTCTCCTAATAATGTAATCATGTTCATCAAATGACAACACATCTCTATGGATAGGAAACTTAACCATCTTTCATTAATGATCTAGTCTAGTAGAGGCTTACTAGGGACACTTGTTTTTGTCTATGTATCCACACATGTATCAAGTTTCCGGTTAATACAATTCTAGCATGAATAATAATCATTTATCATGATATAAGGAACTATGAATAACAACTTTATTATTGCCTCTAGGGCATATTTCCTTTAGGCCCAAGACCCGGAAGTGTGAACCGCCCGATGATGACTTGCCTTGTAAGGCAAGGCGACTTAGAAACCGAGATAGTCACGATGTGTGATCTGGCTTGGACTCCTGTAATCCCCGGGCCTCGACCTGTGTATATAAAGGCAAGACCCGGCAGCGAGTTAACTCAAGAAAACAACTGATCGATAGCTAGGTCAAGTGTGGTCGCTCTTGTAATCGAAACTCAAGCAATACAACTTAGCAGGATGTAGGCTTTTACCTCCATCGCGAGGGGCCGAACCTGGGTAAATCTCTGTGTCCTTTGTCTCGTTCAACCCCTTCAAGCTAACCTACATTGCGATGGCTCCACACCTAAGTCCTTTCACAAGGGCATCTACCATGTTAAATCCACGACAACGTTGTTTGTACATAAGTTATCAGGTCTGCGGTGGTTAATTTTTCAATCTATTTAAACAGAAGTTATAGGTGGTACGTTTTCAACGAACCTCCCCGACATAGTATATGTACGCAAGTTATCAAGTATGCAAAGAATTTAGCAGGGTTATGTTTTTAACAAAAAATATTGCCCAGGTCAAAGTTTCCATAGTGTTTATATGTTAGTTATTAGGTCTGGTGCTGCCTAAATTATCATGCTAATACAAAGAAATTACCAATTCTGTAATCAACCTATGTGACACATGCATAAAAAAATGTGGAACTTGCCCACATAGTAAGACCGGACTAGTGAGGCTACCGGTTCATATTTTTCACTTGTCCCATCACTAATTTTTTTTCAATCTCGTTTAAAAAATGTACATGTTAACTTGGGAATTCATATGTGAGTTTGTGGAATCAAATCCAAAAAAATTCAAATGAGAGGTCAATCGGGATGACTTGCGAGAGGGGAGGACATGTTATGCGAGAGAAGCGGAAGGGAGAAATCAATGAGAGGAGGGAGAATCATGTGATGGGGAATGACCATGGGACGAGGCGATCGATTAAGTAACAAAAATCAGGGCACTGGCCTGTTAACTTTCTCTTTTAAAAACAATATGTAGGCAACAATCTGTTGGAACGCCGCATGCTCCTCTTGTATTATACTATTTCCTGTCGAGTTGTACCGACAAAGAACAAAAAAACTAGCACCATAATTTCGATCCATGGTTTTCTGCACCTCCCAGTTCCAAAGAGGCTACTGAAGGCGAGGGGAGCAGTGGGGAACATGGCGGAGAGAAACAAATCTTTTTCTCTAAGGCCCTTCCCAATGCTTCACTTTATATAGGTGCTAAGACTGCCATGCAGGTGACACATATGATGTGACACAGTTTTTTTTCTCAAATACGCATGAGTGTGCGTACTATATTATAAAGAAAGAGGATGGAGATAAAGATCCCCTCCATAGTAGTGTCACACTTTCGTAATTACAAGAACACTACTACCACAGCCACTCATCCACTCATGCTACTCATCCTAACTTGCCGCAATAGCCCACCCTTCCACCCCACTAAAAAAGATATCAAGTTCCCCTTTAAGCAGCCCCGCCTGCTTCAACATGCGCCCCTCCTGACTGATCTTGAGTAAGACAACATCCTTACATGGCGAGCCTCCCTCAAAAACAATTGTGTTGTGGTGTTTCCAAATCTCCCACACGACTAGAATGATCAAAGCGTAGTCGTTCTGTTGTATTTCCCACTTGTGGCCCTTCCTGCACACCACTCCGAGAGGTTTTGATTTGAAGTTGGCATCCAATCCGGCTTGCCCAGAGAGTGGAATATCGTAGTCCAAACCTCCCACGAAAACACATAGTGAAGTAAAAGGTGAGCTATGCTTTCCTCGCCCTGGCTGCACAGTGGGCATTGCTCCTGGTGATCCAGTCCACGCCATGCAAGATGATCATAGGTCAAACATCAATTTTGAACGGCCAGCCAGGCGAAGAAACGACGGTGTAGCGGTGATGACCCACAAGTATAGGGGATCAATTGTAGCTCTTTTCGATAAGTAAGAGTGTCGAACCCAATGAGGAGCAGAAGGAAATGACAAGTAGTTTCCGGTAAGATATTGTCTGCAAGTGCTGAAATTGTAAGTAACAGAGTAGTTTGGTAGCAAGATAATTTGTAATGAGCAAGTAATGATAATAGTAACAAAAGTGCAGCCAGGTAGCCCAATGCATTTGAGGCAAAGGACAGCCCAAACCTTCGTCGAATTCCCAATCTTCAGAGTTGTGTTTAATTCTTTCCAAAAGATCTCGCCAGAATTCAATCGTCTTCTTCACAAATGAACCAACACAAGAAGTATCAAGCATGGTTTGATCATTATGAGAAAGCCGAGCATAAAAATTCTAGATAATAATTTCTCTTGAGAGCTCATGATTGGGCATGAATATAACATTGACTTAAGTCTCCCCCAAGCTAGAGCGACACATTTTCATTCACGAGGCCAAATATTATATATATAATTCTGATCACGATGAACTAGATGCATAGGATAATATTTTTGGTGGAACTCCAATTTCAAACGATTCCAATTCCATGATACAATATCATCACATATCCTATACCATGCCAATGATTTTCACTTCAAAGATAAAGGGAAAACATTTTTCATCACTTCATCCCTGGGTAAACCTACAAGCTTAAACAATCCACAAATTTTTTCCACATATATCAAGTGCATATCAGGATGTTCGGTTCCATCTCCTGCATAAGAATTAGCTAGCAGTTGTTCTATCATACCCGAAGGAATTTCATATTCAATATTTTTAGTAGGTGCAATAGGTGTAGGGGTTGCTAATTGTGGTTCCGGACGAGGTGAAGATACCCGAACAAACCCCTCAAAGGATTGTTTTCCATAGCAACAAGTGACAATAAATTTCAGCACACTATATAAATGTTTCCTAACAAAAGTCCACTTACCAAAGGCGCTTCACTGCCCGGCAACGGAGCCAGAAAATAGCCTTGATGACCACAAGTATAGGGGATCAATTGTACATCTTTTCAATAAGTAAGAGTGTCGAACCCAACGAGCAGCAGAAGGAAATGATAAGTAGTTTCCGGCCAGATATTGTCTGCAAGTGCTGAAATTGCAAGTAACGGAGTAGTTTGATAGCAAGATAATTTGTAACGAGCAAGTAATGATAATAGTAACAAAAGTGCAGCAAGGTAGCCCAATCCTTTTGAGGCAAAGGAAATGCCAAAACGGTCTCTTATGATAGGCAAAGCGTTCTTGAGGGTACATGGAAATTTCATCTAGTCACTTTCATCATGTTGGTTTGATTTGTATTCGCTACTTTAATAATTTGATATGTGGGTGGACCAGTGCTTAGGTGCTGTTCTTACTTGAACAAACCTCCTACTTATTATTAACCCTCCCTTAAGCATCTACAACTACGAGAAAAGTAATAAGAATAAATTCTAACCATAGCATTATGGATCCAATCGGTCTCTTACGAAATAGTGCATAAATTGGGGTTTAAGCTTTGTCACTCTCACAACCCACCATCTAATTGCTACACCACAATGCATTCCCTTAGGCCCAAATATGGTGAAGTGTCATGTAGTCGACGTTCACATGATGCCACTAAGGGAATAACAACATACATGCTATCAAAATATCGAACACATATCAAGTTCACATGATTACTTGCAACATGATTTATCCCGTGACCTCAAGAACAAAAGTAACTACTCACAAATGATAAACATGTTCATGATCAGAGGAGTATTAAATAGAATAATGCATCTGAACATATAATCTTCCACCAAATAAACCATATAGTAATCAACTACAAGATGTAATCAACACTACTAGTCACCCACAAGCACCAATCAATAGTTTCGGTAACAAGATTGAACACAAGAGATGAACTAGGGTTTGAGAGGAGATGGTGGTGTTGAAGATGTTGATGGAGATTGCCCTCAGATGGGAGAGTTGTTGGTGATGATGATGACAATGATTTCCCACTATGGGAGGGAAGTTCCCCCGGCGGAATCGCTCCGTCGGAGGGCAAAAGTGCTCCTACCCAAGTTCCGCCTCAAGGCGGTGGCGCTTCATCCCGAAAGTCCTCCTCTTATTCTTTCTAGGTCAAAATGACTTATATACCAAAAGATGTGCATCGGAGGTGGGCCGAGGAGGCCACAACCCACCAGGGCGCGCTTGGGGGGACTGGCGCGCCCAGGTGGGTTGTGCCCACTGGTGGCCCCCCTCTGGTGTTTATTGGCTCTAGTATTTCCTAAATAATCCATAAAAAATCTCCATGAAGTTTCACCTCATTTGGAGTTGTGCAGAATAGGTGGCCTGACACAGCTTTTCCACGTCCCGATTTCCAGCAGTCGGAATTCTCCCTCTTGGTGTGTTCCTTGCAAATTATGAGAGAAAAGGCATTAGAATTACTCCAAAAAGCATTATTATGGATAAAACATTATAAATAACAATAAGAAAACATGATGCAAAATGGACGTATCAACTCCCCCAAGCTTAGACCTCGCTTGTCCTCAAGCGAAAACCGAAATTGAAAAACATGTCCACATGCTTTGAGAGAGAGGTGTCGATAAAAACAAAATTCGGACATAGAAGAACCATGTTGATTATTATAACAATAACAAAATTAAACACAGGACTTTTATCATAGAACTTTTATCATATACTTCTCATGAATAAGTAATAGTTCATCATACAATCGAAGTATAAAGCAAAAACTCTATTAGAAACCGACAAACTATGTTCTCAGTCAACTTTGCAACTACAATTCATCATCTTTTCAGGAAGAGTCACATGTCGGAGCCTTTAGGCAAGTCCACATACTCAACCATCATATAGTCTTGTATGATTGCTAAAACTCATCTCGTACCCATGAGCAAAACGTTTCAACCGGACGCATAGAAAGATAGGGGCTTATAGTTTCGCGTCCCAACATACTCACCTCAAGGGTGATGTCAACAATAATAACTCATGCTATCTATATTCAACTGGACATATGTGCCTAGATCTTTCCTCACCACATGATGCTTGCCAAAAGAGAAAAATAAAAGGAATAGAGAAAAACTTTGACTCTTTGCATAAAAGTAAAAGATAGGTCCTTCACAGAGGGAAGCAGAGGTTGCCATGCGCTTATTTGTTTTATGCTCAATCCCTTAGTGCAAGAGAATGTCACGTTGTATTGCCCCTTGAGATGACAACCTTTATTATGCAGTCTGTCACTTTTATTCTTTTTCATCTAAGTTCGTACAACGCTCAATTTTTGTCTTACACTAAATGATCTCACACTTTTAGAAGCAATTTTTATTGCCTTTTTGCACCGATGACAACTTACTTGAGGGATCTTGCTCAATCCCTAGGTAGGTATGGTGGACACTTGAAAAAAGATTTGGGTTTAAGGGTTTTTGGATGCACAAGTAGTATCTCTACTTAGTGCGGAATTTTTGGCTAGCAAAGATAGGGGCAACCATCACATGTTAAAGGATCTATGACAATATGACTTCTATGTGAATATAAACAAACATAAATCATTAAGTTGTCTTCCTTGTCCAACGTCAACAACTTTGGCATATAATATTTGGATGAGGGCTCATAATCACAAAAGATTTCTAGGATATAGTATATCTATATGTGAATCTTCTCTTCCCTTATTAATTCTTTCATGAGTTGCATCATTGACTAATGCTATGTTTGTCAATATCTAATAAAATTTTCTAATTATACTGTCGGGGAAACGACACCTATGGGATCCCGAGGACCCCTTCTATGGTTGGTGGGGTGAAGAGTTGTGCAAAGAGCAGGTCTAGCGATCAGCACGAGGGGATTTTTACCCAGGTTCGGGCCCGCAAATGATGTGTAAAACCCTAGTCCTGCTTGTCTGTGTTTATCTTGTGTTCTTCAGTTCTTGGACTAGCTACTATGTGTGCCCAGTCCAAAAACTCCAAATCCTTCCACAGTACGCTCGGGCCTCCTTTTATATGTCAAAGGGGTCACCACAATGGCACACAGGACGTGGAAAGTATCTAAAGTGTACAAGTTTATCACCTGACATCATAGGACAATTGCATTTAATGCGCTGCCTATGTGCCCTCTTGCTTTTTTGGGGATGGCAACAGAGCTCGTCCTTTCTGTAGCCGCCTCGTCTTGCTTCGACGCGCGTCCGGCTGACGAGGCATGCAACACTATGCTGGTTGGCTGGTCGCTGTGCTGGTGCGGTGACAGTGCCTTCACGAAGACCCGCATGCCACCACGCAGGTGCTCGACTAGTTGGCCTAGAAGCTGCATGCTGCCACGCACGCGCTTGCCTAGTTGGCAGGCTGGTTGCCGCGTCAGAACGGCCGCGGGGCAGTGAAGCTTTGGCAGGTGCGGCCCTGGCCGCAGCCCCGCAGATGCCCCCGGCAAGGGTCTTGTTGGGGTCTCACAGTCGTCCTCGGCAAGGATCTTGCCGGGGTCTTTGTCTTCTGGTTCTTATCTAGACTCGCAGGCCTCTTGTATTCACAAAGATCTGCATGCCACCATGCAGGCGCCCCTGAGTCTTGGTCTCGACGTTGTCGATGGTGCCAGAACTCTCAGGCTCAACCGCTCAAGGGTGGCGGCCTTTCTAGTGTTAGGCAAGTAGCCCCGGCAAGGCTCTTGCCAGGGCTATGTAGGCTGCCCCAGCAAGGGTGTTGCCGAGGGAGGTCCATCTTGCCCCTTTGCTCTTCATGCCTCTGGCTTGAGTGCTGCCTTGGCAGTCTCATACCTTTCCTTCCTCTGCCCCCGCCAAGCATGGCCACAGGCGTGGCAACGACTTCCCGTGCACAAGTAAAGGGGTACAGAAATGCCCCTACTTTTGTACACCAACAGGAGCCCCCGGCTCTAGGCCACACATAAGCGTGAAGCGTTGTTGGGCCAGGCCCAGAACGGTGCGCGGGCACGCGTGGCAGAGTTTTAACCACCGTAATTTCTTCGCCAGTTGCGCTTCCCCACGATTTGCATTGAGTGCGTGACATGGGGGTCGTGCGTGGAACGGTCGCAGCACGCTTGCATCACCTCGCGGCGAATAGTAAAGAGGCGGCCCGCGTCTTTCCCATGAAAAAGAGGAAACTGCAGGGGCGCTGCTCATTTACCCTCCGTGCCTCTTCCAATCTTGGAACCGTCGTTCCCCTCTTCTTCTTCAAGCGCAAATCAGAGATTTCTCCTCTGCTTGCTTGCACGCGCCCCATTGCCCTTGATCCCTCGCCCCCTCTCTGTCGCAATGGCACCCAAGTCAAGCAAGGGCAAGGGAGCGGCCAAGGATGCCGAGGGAAGGAGGCGCCGAAGAGCGAGTTGGTGGAGCTGTGGATGTAGTACGCCCTCTTCACCCCGACGGTCGACGCGCTCACCCTTAGGGAGAAGTTCAGGTGCCTGTGGGGGAGGGAGACGACATGGCATCCCACCATGCGTATCGTCCCTGCCTCCTTCGCCAAGCCCGGTCCAAATCGATATCCTTTCTTTGTCGACTACTTCTCATGTGGGCTCTGCCCCCCTTCTCAGATTTCTTCAATGACATCATGCACACCTATGGCTTCCACCTTCTGTATCTTATGTTGAATGCCGTGGCGTGCATGGCCTTCTTTGCTCACCTTTGTGAGGGTTTCGCTGGAGTGCAGCTCAGCACGGCGCTCTTCCGCCATTACTTAACCCCTCACATCCAGCCAGGGGGTGCCATCTCTGGCTGCATCACTTGGATCCCGAGGACCTAGAGCAGTGACACGTACCCGAAGGGTGCCCAGAAGGAGAGGTGGGACGAGTGGTGGGGCCAGTGGTGCTGGATCGAGGAGACAGGTCCGCAGGAGTTCTGCCAGGTCCGTCGGAGGCCGCCGGTGCGCAGCAAGGACTAGGGCGAGCTCAACACCGACGACGGGAAACTCACAGTTGCCATCACCAGGATCCATCGCCTCACCTCGGTCGGGCTCACTCTCGAGATGATCAGGGCCGACTTCATCCGCCGCCGGATTGGCCCACTGCAAATAAGGGGAGGCCGGCCTAGGACTTCAGGAATGCGGCCGACATCATGAGGCTCCGCCCCAGCCTGAATCACAACTTCACGGTGCTGCAGCATGCTCATCTTTGTCAGAGGCTTTTCCAGCTCAAGGTTGATGAGGTCGGCAGGGTCGAGAGGACCGGCAAGGCCGAGCAGACCGGAAAGGCCGCCAAGGCTAGCAAGCGTGATAACCTGTTCGGGTTGCCAGCGGGGGTGGTCCTACTGAGCAACAACTCTTGCCTTATCGCCATGATGCCGGTTCTCAACGCGCACGACCTTGATTCGACCTGGGCCGAGCCAAAAGCGAAGCTAGTGCAGACATTCTTTGACAACTTGTCGGAGAGGTATGCTCTTGACGACCCACGGCTCATCTGCCCCACCACTGAGGAAGAGTTGGCGTACATTGCCGCCAGGGCATAGGAGGCAACACTTGCTGAGGAGGCCGATAGCCTCGGCACTGTGGAGGACGAGGCCGATGTGGCCGTAGAAGAGAAGGAGTTTGCTGAGTGGACGGGGTCTGGCAGGGAACCAAAGCGGCGCCGTCGCTGGGGTTCCCCTTGTTGAAGAAGCGGTCGAGGAGTCGGCCGAAGAGGAGACCGATGCAAATGACTCGTCGGCCCCAGGGAAGAAACGCGTCTTGCGGTGGGCTGGCTCCAACGAGCCAGTCTGGCCTGGCAAGACCGCGCAGCGGCAACGGGCCCAAGCGTAGCCCGTGCACCAGACGAGGCGTACGGCCGCAGGAGTAGAAGCTGCAACAACAAAGAGGGCTGCGGTCGCCACCTCCTCCTCGTCCAAGAGGCCCAGGACGCCATCCCTTTCTCCTCCCCTCATGGACGATGCCCCGGAGGCCGATTTAGATCTTGGGTCCTTTAGCCCGAAGAGGAAGAGGAGGACAGAGGAGGAGGACGAGTAAGCACCTTGCCCCTCATCATCTCCTGATCCTCCTCCTGCACTATCTTTCCCTGACTTGATCTTATCTTCATACTGACATGGAGACGCTGGCCCAGAGGGTGGTGAACAGAGCCAAGGCTTCGATGGGCGACGAGCCCCCGGTGAGCGCTTCACGTACGCCGGCGTTGGTGGTGATTAGCCCGGCTGACTTCTCTCAGCGTAGCCCCCTCTCCAGCCCCCAGCGTGAGTCCGTTATTCACTCCTCATCGACGGGCGTTGGGGTGTGTATCCTTGGTGTTGACCTTGTCGATTCCGTAGGAGGAGAGCAGCAACAGGAGGAGCCATTGAGGGCCGCCCCTGACACACCGCCCCCGTCGTGCACGCCACCCAAAGGGGTGTCACTGGCAAGGGCATCAACCGCCGAGCCCACGCGCATAGAGGAAGGGGGGCAAGCATGGGCACTGGTGGCTCCATCCTGGCAACGAACGTTGGCGGGGAGGGAACCACTTCTCCTCAGCTCGGCATGGGTAAGATGCCTGCCTCCCGTCCCTTGCTATCTCTGCCACGCGATGTACTTTCTTTTCTTTGTTCTGAACTTTGGTTTTGGCCTAACTTCATTCTCTTTTCTGGTTTCCAGACCCTCCCTCAACGGACCAGGTGGACGTCGACGTTGTCATCGAGGAGGTCGCCAAGGATGCCGAAGCTGAGGCCACCAAGATCGCTGCCGGGGAAGCCGCCAAGTCCGCCGCCGGGGAGGCCACCGGGGAGGAGGTGGCTAATGGCCAACCTTCCTCCCCTACATCCCCCGCCCCAGGCAAGTACTTTAAGGTGGGAGATGATCTATTCGTCTGTCTCCCAGGGACGGCAAGCACCAGAGTGCCAGCCGAAGGGGAGGTTTTCGACGATGAGGCCCTTGCCTCCGCCGGGCTCCAGGTTGTCGATGAACCGAGCGCCAGCAGCGGTGGTTCCCAAGAGGAGCAGAATAAGGTGAACTCCAGGACGGCCGCCCTGGACAAGGCAGAAGCAGACTTTCAGGAGCGCGTCTCTCAGATGTAATTCTGGTTCGCCGAGGCCCGACAGGGCCTGAGGGCCACCCGGGATCAGCTGGACAAGCGCCAGCAAGAGGACCTCTTGAAGCAGGCTGACATCGAGAAGGCCCAAGAGGCGGCGAAGGAGCAGGCCACCAAGGACAAAGTTTGTCAGAGGCAGCGCCAATCTCAGATGGACGCCCAAGAGGAAGACCTTGCTGCTCGTGAACAGGAGCTTGCCGCCACGCTCGGTGGCATGTACGAGGAGATCAGGAAGCTCGTCGCGCAACGGACCCAGGAGCTGAAGCAGAAGCACAAAGATGCACTTAATGCTCTGGCCCTGGACCAAGCCAGCAAGGTGGAGAAGCTGGAGCTGGAGCAGGAGGAGCTGAAGGAGGAGATCTCAAAGCTGATGAAGGACAGGGACATGACTACCCACACTCTGGCAGATTTGCAGGCCACTATCTCCGACAAGACCAAGCTGCTCTCCGAGGCCAACGGTTCCATCGATGATCTAAAGCCAAAGCTGGACACCTTGGAAGGGATGCTTTCAGAGGTCAGGACCCGTGAGGAGACCCTGAACAAGGCCCTTGAGGATGAGAGGCGACTACTGCAGAATGCCGCCGCTACCCACGACTATGTGGACAGCACGGAGCTCTGGACTAGCTGCCTCATCGACGTTGCAGAGAGGCTCACCATGCAGCTAGCCATCATGGGCATGCCGGACTTTAGGTACTCCCAGGAGGCGAACATAAGCCCTAGTGCCAGGCTGACCTTGTTCTTTGAGCGCGTCCTCGACGCCCTCGAGCAGCTTCGCTCCAGTCGAGCAACTTATCTGGCCAATTAGGCTCACAAGCTTTGCCGGGGCGCCCTGACCAAGGTGCTCGCCAAGGTGGCGTTCTGGAACCCCATCGTCGACTTCGCCAACGTGCTTGAGAGTTTGCTGGAGGATGTGGACCTCAAGGCACTCAAAGAGCGTATCGAGCCCATCATCAGCTGCGTTGACAGAGTCAAGAGGTTGGAAGGCCAGCGCCGGGACTAGCCACTTCGTTTCTCATTGCCGCTGTGAGTTCATGCCCAAGACAATTTTATCTTAAGTTAGAAGCGCGGCAACCACTGATGTAATATAACTTTGCAGTATTTTGAAATAGTGCATGATATCTTCCTGTTTGATCTTTCTTTGTATGTACACACCCTATGCTTAGTTGGATAGGTTTGCCGACACGTAAACTCGTGCCGCAGTGCTTCGAGGAACGGATCGTTAGCAGCCTGCCGGGGGCGCTTGCTGTCGGGCAAGCCACCTTGCCATTTTCGGCACAGCCGCTCGAATTGTTGAGCGGACTCGAAACAGAACAAGGGTGTTGCCAATAGCGGAAGGGTTCCTTTGCGTGCAGGGTCTCCATACAAGGAGCAAAATCTTTCGAGGAAAATAACCCTATAAAAAGGAAATTGCTCAAGGTTTGGCGTGACTTAGCTTTTCGTCGCCACGCGGATGGTTGTTGCGGCTGTAGACGACATCCCTCGCCTGGCTGATGGCACCAGAGTGATGGGGATGATTTTGACCTCCTCCACCGCCAGCGTCTGCCCTGTTGAGGGAGTCCTGGATTAGGGGGTCCTCGGGCGTCCGGGCTATGTGACGTGGGCCGGACTGGTGGGCCGAGAAGATACAAGATAGAAGGCTTCCCCCCGTGCCCGGATGGGACTCTCCTTGGCGTGGAAGGCAAGCTTGGCATTCAGATATGAAGATTCCTTTCTCTGTAAAACCGACCATGTACAACCCTAGACCCCTCTGGGTATCTATATAAACTGGAGGGTTTAGTCCGTAGAGGCAGTTATATCATACAGGTTGGACATCTAGGGTTTAGCCATTACGATCTCGAGGTAGATCAACTCTTGTAACCCCTATACTCATCAAAGTCAATCAAGTAGGATGTAGGGTTTTACCTCCATCAAGAGGGCCCGAACCTGGGTAAACATCGTGTCCCCTGCCTCCTGTTACCTTCGATCCTTAGACGCACAGTTTGGGACCCCCTACCCGAGATCTGCCGGTTTTGACACCGACATTGGTGCTTTCATTGAGAGTTCCTCTATGCTGTTGACAAAGGATTCAATGGCTCGTTCGATCATCCATAATGATGTTGTTTCGGGGAAGATTTTACCCCCGGGCCAAATTTTTGTATTTGACGGCTTCGTTGCATGCCAACTCGGTAGGCCACCTCAAGCAAATAGACAGCTATGCCCCGGATCATCAGATCAGTTTCGGGAACCTAAACTACATCGCTGATATCCGAGGAGATTTGATCTTCGAAGGGTTCACGGCCCCGATTACCGCTCTAGCCTTAGATCTGGAGAAGGCTGTTAGGTCCGAAGACAGCAGTCTAGAGCTCGTCGGAACCTCTACAATTATGGAACTTGTTACTGGAGATCCGGAGGGGACGACGTCATCGGCTAACCCAGAGACGAACCAAACTCCTCTTGTCACTCAAGCACCGGATACTCCGCCGGACCCTAAGTCCAAACTCTCGAGGTCCGTATCAAGTGGGCGCCACCAGGAGACTCCGACTCCGCACAGCCTCACGGACTCTCGTTTCTCTGTGCAAGGCCTAGGGTTCGTATTGCAATGCGTTGAAACAAGGCCTAGGGTTCATACTTTCACTAGTGCAAGTCCTCTCAACAATAATAACATAATTGGATCACATAACTATCCCTCAACATGCAACAAAGAGTCACTCCAAAGTCACTAATAGCGGAGAACAAACGAAGAGATTATGGTAGGGTACGAAACCACCTCAAAGTTATTCTTTCCAATCAATCCGTTGGGCTATTCCTATAAGTGTCACAAACATCCCTAGAGTTCGTACTAGAATAACACCTTAAGACACAAATCAACCAAAACCCTAATGTCACCTCAAGTATCCATGGGTATGATTATACGATATGCATCACACAATCTCAGATTCATCTATTCAACCAACACATAGAACCTCAAAGATTGCCCCAAAGTTTCTACCAGAGAATCACGACGAAAACGTGTGCCAACCCCTATGCATAGGTTCATGGCCGGAACCGGCAATTTGGTCACCAAAACATACATCAAGTGAATCACGTGATATCCCATTGTCACCACAGATACGCATGGCAAGACATACATCAAGTGTTCTCAAATATTTAAAGACTCAATCCGATAAGATAACTTCAAAGGGGAAACTCAATTCATTACAAGAGAGTAGAGGGGGGAAGAAACATCATAGGATCCAAATATAATAGCAAAGCTTGCGATACATCAAGATCGTATCACCTCAAGAACACGAGAGAGAGAGAGATCAAACACATAGCTACTGGTACATACCCTCAGCCCCGAGGGAGAACTACTCCCTCCTCGTCATGGAGAGCGCCGGGATGATGAAGATGGCCACCGGAGAAGGATTGCCCCCTCCGGCAGGGTGCCAGAACGGGTCTAGATTGGTTTTCGGTGGCTACGGAGGCTTTTGGCGGCGGAACTCCCGATCTATTTTGCGCCCTGATGTTTTTAGGGTATATGGAGATATCTAGGCGGAAGAAGTACGTCAGGGGGGCCACGAGGGGCCCACGAGGGTGGAGGGCGCGCCCCCTACCTCATGGCCTCCTCGAAGCTTCCCTTACATGCACTTCAAGTCTTCTAGGCTTCTTTCCTTCCAAAAATGAGTTCTGTGAAGTTTCAGGTCAATTGGACTCCGTTTGATTTTTCTTTTCTTCGAAACCCTAAAACAAGGTAAAAACATAAACTGGCACTGGGCTCTGGGTTAATAGGTTAGTCCCAAAAATGATATAAAAGTGTTTAATAAAGCCCATAAACATCCAAAACAGAAGATAATATAGCATGGAGCAATGAAAAATTATAGATACGTTGGAGACGTATCAACAATCCCGTGGAGAACGAGGATTCAAAGGACAGTAACTACCTACCAAACCCCGAAGAGGATACGAGCCTCGACAATGAAGATTTTATCGTGTGAAAGGAACCCCTCAAACAAGAGCGCTTTAAACGCCGGTTAGTCGCCACTTCAAGAAGCCTGAAAAAGAAGCAGCAGCAGCTTCGAGCTGATCAAGATCTACTCAATGACAGATGGACTAGCGTCCTGGCTGTAAAGGAATACAGCCTCGAACGCCCAACTAAGAGTTACCCTAAGCGCAACTTACTACCTCAATTTGATAACGAGGCCCTTGAGCCCACACCGCTAAAGCATAAAACTGCTGATGAGCCCGACCGACCACCACATGGACGGGGTAGACTGGCTCCCCATGCTGAACACCAGTCCGCGCCACCGCACCCTTGAGGCAAGGGGGTAACGGCACCGGGCTATACCTATGACCTACGCAAGGACCTGGACAATAGAGCCGATCTGACAAGATCAATCTACGGATCGAGGGGGCGTGTCCAACGTGCGAGGGAGTCCTTCAGACTTGGCGGGACAGACACAACCTCACACAGGCCGAAAACCGCATACGGCCCCCGTCCAAATTATGCTGCGATGTCGCCCGGTACAGAGGCACCGCACACCCCCTATGCTTCACCGATGAGGTAACGGAGCACCAGTTCCCAGAAGGGTTTAAACCCGTGAACATTGAATCATATGACGGTACAACAGATCTCGCAGTGTGGATTGAATATTTTCTTCTCCACATTCACATGGCCTGTGGTGACGATCTACATGCCATCAAATGCCTCCCACTAAAGCTTAAGGAACCAGCTCGGCACTGGTTAAATAGCCTCCTAGAAAATTCTATTGGCATCTTGGATGATTTGGAAGATGCCTTTAGAGACAACTTCCAAGGTACCTATGTACAGCCCCCGGACGCTGATGACCTCAATCACATAGTCCAGCAACCTGGAGAGTCAGCCCGAAAATTCTTGACAACATTCTTAATTAAAAAGAACCAAATCATCGACCGTCCAGAAGCGGAAGCCCTAGCGGCCTTTAAACATAGCATCCATGACGAATGGCTCGCCCGACACCTCAGCCAAGAGAAGCGAAAGTCCATGGCAGCACTTACATCACTCATGACCCGCTTTTGCGCGGGAGAGGATAGCTGGTTAGCCCATTGAAACAACGGTACCAGCGACCCTGGTACTTCTGAAACCAGAAATGGTAGCGGCAGGCCCTGACGCAACAAACACAAGCGTCGAAATGACAATGATAATACTGAAGACACGGCGGTCAATGCTGGATTCAGTGGCTCCAAATCCGGTCAATGGAAGAAGCCATTTAAAAGAAACAAAGACAGTTCATCTAGCCTGGACCGAATACTCGGTCAACCCTGCCAAATTCACGGCACCCCCGACAAGCCTGCCAACCATACCAACAGAAGTTGTTGGGTCTTTAAATAAGCCGGTAAGCTAAACACCGGACATAAGGAGAAGGGGTCGCCCACTGAGGACGACGACGATGAGCCTCACCCACCGAACACCGGGGACATAATAAATTCCCCCCCGAGGTCAAAACAGTGAATATGATATACGCTACTCACATCCCCAAGCGGGAGTGCAAGCGCGCTCTAAGGGTCATCTATGCGATAGAGCCAGTCGCCACAAAATTCAATCCATGGTCAGCCTGTCCGGTCACTTTTGATTGGAGAGACCATCCGACTAGTATCCGACATGGAGGCTCGTCCGCGTTGGTACTCGACCCAATTATCGACGGATTCCACCTTACGCGGGTCCTCATGGACGGCGGCAGCAGCCTTAAGTTGCTCTATCAGGACATGGTTCGCGAACTGGGTATTAATTCGTCAAGAATTAAACCCACCAAAACTGCCTTTAAAGGAGTAATACCTGGTGTAGAGGCCCGTTGCACGGGCTCAATCACATTGGAAGTTGTCTTTGGTTCACCAAAAAACTTCTGAAGCGAGGACTTGATCTTCGACATCGTCCCCTTCCGTAGCGGTTATCATGCACTGCTCGGATGAACCGCGTTCACTCGCTTCAATGCGATCCTGCATTATACATATCTCAAACAAAAGATGCCCGGACCAAGTGGTGTTATAACAGTCAATAGAAACATGGAGCGCTCCTTGCGTACTGAGGATCACACCGTGACCCTTGCAGCGGAAGTCCAGGGCAGCCTTATCAAGCCAAACACTACATCGGCAGTCAAGCCCCTGGACACTGTTAAACGCATCCGGACTACTCGCCAGAGCGACGGTCCAGCTCGTCCGGTGCTCTATTAGCAATTCGGCCTCCATCTTAGCCCCAACCGAATTGCGGCATATGTGCCATGCGTACATAACTACGCACTAAAGATAATATGGGCCAAGACGGAGGCATAGTAAAGACAAAGTCCACAATACGGCTCGACCCTATCTGGACCTTCATGTTCCTTTTCTCTTTCTTTTCCAAGTTCCTTACAACCACCATCACCTTCCAAAGGTACCAAGGGCCCTTTTCTAGGTCCCTCATGAGAAACCGATCGCCGATCCTTTTGAAGGATAATACACCAAGGAGGAAAAACAACATGGACATGTGGCAGAGTTTCTAAAGGATCTTCAAAGATCACCTCTTCCTTTTTAGCACCCGTACACAGCTTTCCCCAGTGCCCGGCATGTAAAATAGCATCGATGCTTATTGCATCGTTTGTAAAAATATGTTTTGACGTATGAATCAGACTATAAAGGAAACTGTTTTTCGCCAACATATTTGGTACTGGCTTATTTCCTAATCTGTATTCCCTCTTTTTTCATCTGATTGCCATGTACACCGCGCTACGACTTGAATCACCAGGGGCTCCATTCGGCCACGTACATTTCTTAAAAATAAAATAATGTCCGAACACTTTTATAGTATAATTCGGCGTCTCGAATATATCATTATATGCACCGGCTCCAAATCATGTCTTTGGTCAATAGTTGGGTTGCCCGTCTCTTGTGATTGCTACCTTATGTTCCGCTCTTTTCGCTATGGTAGTAAAGGGAGAGCTACTACGGTTGTGTTTTCGGCTCATCCGGGGAAATACCACAGTAGAGAAAGCCGAAAACTGACTGTCATGATGTGGCGATAGCTGGTCAGCTATTCGATGCCTAAGTATAAATCTATCACGATTTTCCCCGCATTAAGCGAAGGACCGGTCTCCACCCGGCCAGCCGTCTACATCACCCAAGTTCGGATAATCGAATAATACCAGGGGCTGCGCCTACAATCTTATTGTCAAACTCCTATGGCTAAGTGAGAGCAAAAAAGCCACATAGTCTGATTGCCTGGTTCGCCGCACTAACACCTCCTTCAAGGACCAAGCCGTTAGGTCAAGTGTGTCCAGGTGCTATTCCGGACACCCCTGTGCTACCCACGTGGGGTCTGAAGCCGACGACTAGCCAACTCTTAGATACCATAAACATTTGCAAAGGAGGAAAGGAATTAGAGGTAAAATAAGCAACATATTATACATAAGCCTTGTTTCATAATACAAAGTTTGGGCAGCACGAATACATTCATTCGAAGATAATGTCCTTCGAACACTGGCCCTCTACAATGCGGGAACCTTCCAAGACTTCATGAAAATACCACTCCGGCGTGCCGTGCTCCATGCCTGCGGGCGGTCCCTCGGTTGCCAGTTTGACGGCGTTCATTTTCGCCCACTTTACCTTGACGCGGGCGAAGGCCATCCGGGCACATTCGATACAAACCGACTACTTTATGGCATCCAGCCAGGGGCAGACACTGACTATATGCTTCACGAGCCCGAAGTAGCTGCCAGGTATGGGCTCGGTGGGCCAGAGACGGACTATAATATCCCTCATAGCTAATCCGGCCACCCTATGCAGTTCGGTCAACTATTTTAGCTGATCGCCGATGGGCATCGGATGCTCTGGCGCAAGGTACTGCGACCAAACCAGTTTCTCCGTCGAGCTCCCCTCTTTGGCTCAAAAGAACTCTGCCGCATCAGCAATACTCTGGGGCAGATCCGCAAACGCTCCTAGAGAACTCCAAACTTGGGTCAGTAAGAGGTACCTTCTCCTCACAAATTTGCTCTACGTAATAAAGGCCTTAGCCACCGCAATCTTCTTGGCGTCTTGAATCTCCCGGTTGGCGCCTTGGGCTTCAGCCCGGGCCTCCTACATGCTTTGTAGGGCCTTAGCAAGTTCGGCATCTTGATCCGTAATCTTGCGCTCCAAGGACTCACATTTTCCTATGGCATCCCGGAGCTCTTGCTGGACTTCCTCCACCCTTGATTCATGCTTTTGGCGGGCGGCTCGTTCCCCCTCCGCCTCCATCTTGGCCTCGGCCAGCGCGTTCTTGAGGGTCTCGGCCTCAGACATGTCAACTGTAAGCATAATTATAAAACTCAACAAGATAGCACAACAACAAGACATATCATGTCAGATGTGAATATGTATCTCATACCTTGCTTCTCCTCCAATAGTTTGTTGGTGCGGATGAGCTCTTCATCGACCCGCTCCAGCCACCGCTTTTATGCGTGCCCTGTCCAAAAAGTTTGAATCCTTCCACAGTACGCCTTGGGCCTCCTTTTATATGTCAAAGGGGTCGCCACAGTGGCACACAAGAGGTGGAAAGTACCTACAGTCTACAAGTTTATCGCCAGACATCGTAGGACAAACACATTTAATGCGCTTCCTACGTGCCCTTTTGCTTTATCAGGGACGGCAACAGAGCTCGTCCTGTCCGTAGCCGCCTCGCCTTGTTGCGACGCGCTTCCGGCTAATGAGGCATGCAGCGCCATGCTGGCTAGCTGGTCGATGTGCTGGTGTGGTGACAGGGCCTTCAAAAAGACCCGCATGCCACCACGCAGGTGCTCGACTAGTTGGCCTAGAAGCTGCATGTTGCCACGCGGGCACTTGCCTAGTTGGCGGGCTGCTTGCCGCGTCGGAACGGCCGCGAAGCAGTGAAGCTTTGGCAGGTGCGGGCCTGGCTGCGGCCCCGTGGATGCCCCCAACAAAGGTCTTGCCGGGGTCTCGCGGTCATCCCCGGCAAGGATCTTTCCAGGGGTCTTCGTCTTCTGGTTCTTATCTAGACTCGCGGGCCTTTGGTCTTCACAAAGATCTACATGCCACCACGCAGGCGCCCCTGAGCCTTGGTCTCGACGTTGTTGATGGTGCCAGAACTCTCAGGCTCAAGGGTGGCAGCCTTGCTGGTGTTGGGCAAGTCACACCGGCAAGGCTCTTGCCGGGGCTATGTAGGTCGCCCCGGCAAGGGTGTTGCCGGGGGAGGTCCATCTTGCCCCTTTGCTTTTCATGCCTCTAGCTTGAGTGCTACCTTGGCAGTCTCATACCTTTCCTTCCTATGCCCCGCCAAGCATGGCTGCAGGCGTGGCTACGACTGCCCGTGCACAAGCAAAGGGGTAAAGAAAGGCCCCTACTTTTGTACACCGACATATACTTTTCCTTATGTGGTGCCATCACCTACCATAGGATTAGTATATAATCTTATTGATTTATTTCCTTTCTTTATTTATTTCCTTTCTCTTTTTCTTTATTTATTTCTTTTCTATATTTGCAACATGAAAGTAAAGAAAGAAAAAACTCAAACTAACTTTATTATATAACTTGCACATGATTACAAGGATAGATCACTAAGCAAACTCTCAAAGAAGAAAGGATCAAACTAAACTTTATTTCGTCTAAAAGCAAATGATCAAAATAGGATAAGTAAAAGCAAAAAGATAGTGGGGTGATACGATACCGGGGCACCTCCCCCAAGCTTGGCGGAAGCCAAGGGGAGTGCCCATACCCGATACTCAATTCTCCTTTGGTGGTGAAGAAGATGATGGTGGTGATGAAGGAGAGATCTTTTCCTCAGATTTCCATGGCAGTGGCTCACCATCATAAGAGGAGGAGTGAGTCTCACGAGTCCTGCAACCGACAGCCAAACTCATACCTTTAGACCTCGCCTCATATTCAAAGACTTGGTTTTGAAGATCATAGATCTGGCTTTGGAGAAAGTTGATTTGCTCATTGAGGGTGAAGATGATGTCCTTCATGGGTTTGCCATCCAGCTTGAGATCACGGGAAAGGTCTGTGATCACGAGGTGATTGGCATTGAGCCCATGCTCCACCATCCCCTTGCACCAGAAGACGTCTTGCTCCACAGCTTCAAGCCTGGTCTCCATGGTTCCCGTCCCCTTGCTACATGACACATCACAGAGGTGAAACACCGCCTCATGCATCTGGATGACCTGAGGGTGCTGCACCACTTCCCGCAAATATGGGTTGATGACATTGAGCGAGTCCTGGATTAGGGGGTGTCCGGATGGCCGGACTATACCTTCAGCCGAACTCCTGGACTAAGAAGATACAAGATTGAAGACTCCGTCCCGCGTCCGGAAGGGACTTTCCTTGGCGTGGAAGGCAAGCTTGGTGATACGGATATGAGATCTCCTACCATTGTAATCGACTCTATGTAACCCTAACCCTATCCGGTGTCTATATAAACCAGAGGGTTTTAGTCCGTAGGACGACATATACATCAACAACCATACCATAGGCTAGCCTCTAGGGTTTAGCCTCCTCGATCTCGTGGTAGATCTACTCTTGTACTACCCATATCATCAATATTAATCAAGCAGGATGTAGGGTTTTACCTCCATCGAGAGGGCCTGAACCTGGGTAAAACTTTGTGTCCCTTGTCTCCTGTTACCATCCGGCCTAGACGCACAGTTCGGGACCCCCTACCAGAGATCCGCCGGTTTTGACAGCGACATTGGTGCTTTCAGTGAGAGTTCCTCTGTGTCGTCGCCATCAGGCTCGATGGCTCCTACGATCATCGATAGCGATGCAGTCCAGGGTGAGACCTTCCTCCCTGGACAGATCTTCGTCTTCGGCGCCTTCGCACTGCGGGCCAATTCACTTGGCCATCTGGAGCAGATCGAAAGCTATGCCCCAGGCCGTCAGGTCAGATTCGGAAATTTAAACTACACGGCTGACATCTGCGGGGACTTGATCTTCGACGGATTCGAGCCACTGCGGAGCGCGCCGCACTGTCACGACGAGCATGATCTAGCTCTACCGCCGAACAGTGCCCTAGAGGCCGCATCCGCATCGGCTCCGACCCTTAATTCGGAGCCAACTGCGCCGATTGAGGATGGGCAGTTGGACGCCACCTCGGGGGCTGCAACCCCAACGGCGATTGAGGCAAGCACCAGCCCCGTACTCTGCGAGACCCGTGACTCCAAGGAGCCGGACTCGTCTCTGGACTCCGAGCGCCCCGCGCCCCTACCGATCGAATCCGATTGGGCGCCGATCATGGAGTTTACCGCCGCGGACATCTTTCAGCACTCGCCTTTTGGCGATATCCTGAAGTCACTAAAGTCTCTCTCTTTATCAGAAGAGCCCTGGCCGTACTACGGTCAGCAAGGTTGGGGTACGCACGATGAAGAAATTCAAAGCCCACCCACCACCCACTTTGTAGCCACTGTTGACGACTTAACCGACATGCTCGACTTCGACTCCGAAGATATCGACGGTATGGACGCCGATGAAGGAGATGATGAAGAACCAGCGCCTACTAGGCCCTGGAAAGCCACCTCGTCATATGACATATACATGGTGGACACCCCAAAAGAGGGAGATGGCGATGGAACAGCAGAGGATGACTCCTCCAAGAAACAGCCTAAGTGCCGGCGTCAGCGGCGCCGCTCAAAATCCCGCCAAAACAAACACGATGATTCCAACATGGGAGATAATACTACTCCGGAAAGCGCCGAAGAAAACCCCCTCCAGCAAGATTCAGCACAGGAGGATGGAGAAACCAGCCCTCATGAGAGAGCGGCAGACAGAGAGGTCGAGGACGATAATTATATGCCTCCCTCCGAAGACGAGGCAAGCCTCGACGATGATGAATTCGTCGTGCCAGAGGATCCCGTCGAGCAAAAGCGTTTTCAGCGTAGGCTTATGGCCACGACAAGAAGCCTTAAGAAAAAAAGCAACAGCTTAGGGTGATCAAGATTTGCTAGTCGACAGATGGATTGAAGTCCTTGCGGCCGAAGAGCATAAACTTGAATGCCCCTCCAAGAGCTACCCAAAGCGCAGGTTGCTACCCCGATTAGAGGGGGAAGCACTTGATGCAGCCGACCGACCACCTCGTGGTCGTGACAGAGAGGCCTCTCGGCCCTCCACTGAAGCCGCACCCCGTACCAAGGCGCGGGAATATGCGCCGGACTTACGAGACATGTTGGAGGACAAGGCAAGGCAAACAAGATCGATCTACGGATCGCGTGGGCGCCCCACGGCTTGAAACGGTAACCGTCACGCCGGCCACACATTCGGCAGGGCCGAACACAGTAGACAAGGCTCATTGGAGCTACGTCATGATATAGCCCAGTACAGAGGCGCCGCACACCCACTCTGCTTTATAGATGAAATAATGGATCATCAAATCCCCGAGGGTTTCAAACCCATAAACATCGAATCATATGATGGCACAATAGATCCTGCGGTATGGATCGAGGATTATCTCCTTCATATCCACATGGCCCGCGGCGATGATTTCCACGCCATCAAATACCTCCCACTCAAGCTTAAAGGACTAGCTCGGCATTGGCTTAACAGCTTGCCAACAGGATCAATCAGCTGTTGGGAGGACCTGGAAGCCGCATTCCCAGATAATTTTCAGGGCACTTATGTGCGACCCCCAGACGTCGATGACCGAAGTCACATAATTCAGCAGCCAGAGGAATCGGCCAGGCAATTCTGGACACGGTTCCTAACAAAGAAAAATCAAATAGTCGACTGTCCGGACGCTGAGGCCCTAGCAGCCTTCAAGCACAATATCCGTGACGAGTAGCTGGCCCGGCACCTTGGACAGGAAAAGCCGAAATCTATGGCAGCACTCACGACACTCATGACCCGCTTTTGCGCGGGAGAAGACAGCTGGCTTGCTCGTAGCAACAATATGACCAAGAACCCTGGTAATTCGGACACCAGGGACAGTAGTGGCAGGTCGCGTCGCAACAAGCAGAAGCGCCGCATTAACGGCAACAATGCTGAGGATACGGTAGTTAATGGCGAATTCAGAGGCTCTAAATCCGGTCAGCGGAAAAAGCCATTCAAAAGGAATCCTCAACTGCTTGTGCCAGATACATGGCAACCCCGAAAAGCCGGTCAATCACACCAACAGGGATTGTTGGGTGTTCAAGTAGGCAGGAAAGTTAAACGCCGAAAACAAAGACAAGGGGCTGCATAGCGATGACAACGAGGAGCCCCGGCCGCCGAAATTAACCACAAGTGCGGACGGTGAACATGATATACGCAATGCACGTCCCCAAAAGGGAGCAGAAGCACGCGTTAAGGGACGTATATGCGGTAGAGCCAGTCGCCCCAAAGTTCAACCCATGGTCCTCCTGCCCGATCACCTTTGATCAAAGGGACCATCCCACTAGCATCCGTCATGGTGGATTCGCCGCATTGGTTCTAGACCCAATTATTGACGGATTTCATCTCACTAGAGTCCTTATGGACGGCAGCAGCACCCTGAACCTGCTTTACCAGGATACAGTGCGGAATGGGCATAGATCCCTCGAGGATTAAGCCCACCAAAATGACCTTTAAAGCCGTAATACCAGGTGTAGAGGCCAACTGTACAGGCTCAGTAACACTTGAAGTGGTCTTCGGATCTCCGGATAATTTCCGAAGCGAGGAGTTAATCTTCGACATAGTCCCGTTTCGCAGTGGCTATCATGCACTGCTTGGGCGAACCGCATTCGCTAAGTTCAATGCGGTACCGCATTATGCATACCTCAAGCTCAAGATGCCAGGCCCTCGAGGAGTAATTACGGTCAATGGAAACACCGAACGCTCCCTCCGAACGGAGGAGCACACGGTGGCCCTTGCAGCGGAAGTTCAAAGCAGCCTCTCCAGACAGTTCTCCAGTCCGGCCACTAAACGACCAGACACCGTCAAGCGCGCCCGGAGTAACCTACAACAAGACCGCCTGGCACGATCCGAGCAGGCGTAGCAATGCGGCCCCAACCCCAACCCTCGCAAAAAGGCGACGCCAGTACTTCACGTACATAACTACGCTCTAGAGATACCATGGGCACAGGGGGAGGGGCACCATCACGGCACGCCTAAAACACGCCTTAAACCGTACCAAGGGCTGCCGATTTTTTAATTTTCCCTTACTTTCAGGACTTCATCCTTCGGAAGGCCTGTTCGGCAGTTCAATTGCCGCACAAATGGTGCAAGAACCAGGGAAGCAGACAAGCCACGCCGCACTACGGAACTCCCAGGTGGTCTCTATCACGAGCAGTATACCCGTTCCACATACTATTGCGCAGCTTGCCCCTGGAACGGACATGTTAACTAGTCCAACCTTCCACTTATTGCATTATTTGTATCGTTCTGCTTTGATTGCAGCCTTTTTTAATAAACAATGCATAGCTTTCGTCTATTTTTGCATTACCTTTTTTTCTTTCTATATGTTCCTTAACGACATGTTGCACCCGTACACGTTGGTACGACCAAAATATGCCAGGGGCTTTAGTACCCCTCAATATGGTGTGAGAAGTCCGAACACTTTAACAAAGTACGGCACCTTGAACTTATAGCATTATATGCGTCGGCTCCGAATCATGTCTTGGGTCAATAGTTGGGTTTGCCCGGCTCCTATGTTTTGGTGCCTTACGTTCTGCTATATCAGCTAAGGTAGCACTAGGAGAACCACTGCGATTGTGCCCCGGTTGAGCTGGGTCGAGCACCTCAGTGGAGAAAGCTAAAACTGACTGTCATGATGAAGCGAGAGCTGGTCGCTGTTCGAGAGGTTTTTTCGAGTCCCTAAAGACTTATGCCGCTTAGGGCGAGGAGCCGGCTCTGTCCGGCCAAGGCGTGTATAGCGCCCCGAACTCGGTCTTCCGAATACCAGGGGCTTCGCCGAAATTTAAAATTATAGAATTCTATGGCTAAGTGAGAGTGTTCACGCATTATAGTCTGATTGCCTTGTTCGTTGGGCTGAGAGCCTCCCTCGAAGGACCCAAACATGGGAAAAAGAGTGCTCAGGTTTATCCCCGAACACCCCAGCACTAGCGGCACGGGGGCAGAAGCCGACGACTCGCCATCTCTCAGAATTGATAAACAGCCGCACAGAAGGTAATATTTTAAATTCTAACATCATTGCTTAGCGCATATAAACAAGTTTTCAGCGCATAGGACAAAACGAGAAAGTTTCACTCAAAAATTACATCCCTAGAACATTCATCCGCCACAAGGTGGGCACCCTTCAGAACATCCTTATAGTAATTCTCGGGCTTGCGATGCTCTTTCCCCGGCGGTGGCCCGTCCTTCACCAGCTTCTCAGCATCCAGCTTGCCCCAGTGCACCTTAGCACGGGCAAGGGCCCTACGAGCACCTTCAATGCAAACGGAGCGCTTGATGACTTCAAGCCTTGGACAGGCCTCCACCAACCGCCGCACCAGCCCAAAATAGCTCCCAGGCAGGGCCCCTCTAGGCCACAGCCGAACAATGAGGCCCTTCATGGCCTATTCGACCGCCTTGTGGAGCTCGACCAGTTGCTTCAGCTGGTCGCTCAGGGGCACAGGGTGTCCGGCCTCAGCGTACTGAGACCAGAACACCTTCTCCGTCGAGCTGCCCTCCTCGGCTCGATAGAATGCGGCGACATCGGATACACTCTGGGGAAGATCTGCGAATGCTCATGGAGAGCTCCGGATTCAGGTAAGTAACAAGTAACTCACGTTTATGTGTTTGCTTTGCATAAAGAATGCCTTACCCGCCGCTATCTTCTTCACCTCATCCAACTCCTGAAGGGTCTTCTGGGATTCGGCCTTGGCAGACTTGGCATTTTCAATAGCCACCGCGAGCTCGGACGCTCGCGTCTTTGAGTCAAGCTCCAAACTCTCATGCTTTTCCATGAGAGCCTGGAGCTCTTGCCGCACCTTGCCAACTTCGGCCTCATACTTCTCCCGCTTGGTGCGCTCCGAGGCCGCCCTCCTCTCGGCCTCGACCAGCACTTGCTTAAGGGTCGCCACTTCAGACGTGGCCCCTACAATAGCCACGATAATCCTGTCATTCTTTGCAATTGCACCTTTTTATATATATTTTTAACATGGTATTTCTTACCTTCGTTGTCCTCAAGCTGCTTCTTGGCACGTTCGAGCTCTTGCTCGGACCGCTCGAGGTTCTGCTTTAGTGTGTCCACTTCCGCAGTCAGTGCGGAGGACACAAGCATGGAAGCCTGCATATGCATATTGACTCATTTTTGTTAGACTCCTGCGAATTCTATTTGATCCTCTATTCGGCTTTTCTTCCCGAACGCCAGACAGAGCATCAGGGGCTACTGTCTATGCGGTACTATTATTTACACATTCTTTACTTACCTCAAAGCCTATTAAAAGGCTAGTACATATTGTCCGGCGCCTCCGGTTGGCCGGGGGCCACCGGCACGGCGGACTTTCTCCTCTTGGAAGGAGGTCCCCCGCCGGACTCTGGAACCTCTGAAGGTTCCGGAGCGGTGTCCGGCCTAGAGCCGGACTTGGAGCCCTGGGGGGTTTCATCCCCTTTGCTCCTGGAGTTCGGGAGGTCGCCTTGCGGCGCCTCCAGGACCACCTCCTCCCAGCTTGGAACCTGTTGGGACAACACTTCGGTGTCGTCCGTAGGGCGGGGGGAGGAAGCCGTCGAAAGTGAGTTCACGTCCGACGAGTCCAGTGAGCCGCTCGATGACGCGTCGAGCCAGTCTTTGGGTGGGCTGCATAAACATATTCGACATGAGGGAAAGCTGTGCAATAAACGAATACTATGAATTACTCTGGTATCCGGATACTTACGATTTGGCCAGGGGCTTGGCCCTAGGCGCCCACTCCTCTCCGCCGCCGTCGGCATCGGCGGAGCAGTCCGGAGGAAGGGTTTTCCCCATCTTGGAACCTTCGGCCTCCCCAGTTGGGGCGGCCTTCCTTTTCTTCCCTTCCCCCGCTGGAGGGGGAGGGGTCTCTTCTTCCTCCTCCTCGCCTTCACGGGAGGAGTGCGTCTTGGATTCATCGGATGATGAATCCGACACCTCCGGGCGTCGGGCACTCTTTCGAGTCCCCGTGGCCTTCTTCTTGATCTTCTTCTCCGGCACCACATAGGGTGCCGAAACCAGTAGCTTCGCCAAGCGAGCATCCGCTGGGCCTTCGGGCAAAGGAGCCGGACAGTTGATCTGTCTGGATGTCACCTGCCAATCCTGTCAAAGGTAAGGGAGTTTAGATCCCGCATGGAGTAAAACTATGAAAAACTAATACCCTGTAAAAGAAAAGATAGCTTACCGCGAGAGCGTGACGCTGCGCACTGAATCCGTGATCCTCGGTAGCGGATGCGGGAGCCTCGGCGCCCTTGAAAAGCATCTTCCAGGTATCTTTGTACGTCGTGTCGAAGAGCCTGCTCAGAGTCTGGTGCCGTGCTGGGTCGAACTCCCACAGGTTGAAAGCCCGTTGTTGGCACGGGAGGATCAAGCGGATGAGCATAACCTGGACTACGTTGACAAGTCTGAGCTTCTTGCCCACCAGGGTTTTGACGCATATTTGGAGTCCGGTCAGCTCTCCTTTTTTACCCCACGACAGGCCCGTCTCTTTCCAGGACGTGAGCCGCGTTGGGGGTCCGGATCGGAACTCAGGGGGTGCGACCATTCGGCGTCGCGTGGCTCGGTGATGTAAAACCACCCCGATTGCCACCCCTTTAGGGTCTCCACAAAGGAGCCCTCGAGCCAGAGGATGTTGGCCATATTGCCCACCATGGCGCCTCCGCACTCCTCTTGGCTGCCGCGCACCACCTTCGGCTTGACGTTGAAGGTCTTGAGCCATAGGCCGAAATGGGGGCAGATGTGGAGGAAGGCCTCGCACACAACGATAAACGCTGAGATGTTGAGGACGAAGTTCGGGGCCAGATCGTGGAAATCCAGGCCATAGTAGAACATGAGCCCCCGGACAAATGGGTGGAGAGGGAAGCCCAGTCCGTGGAGGAAATGGGGGAGAAACACCACCCTCTCGTGGGGCCAAGGGGTGGGGATGAGCTGCCCCTTCTCGGGGAGCCGGTACGCGATGTTGTTAGACAGGTATCCGGCGTTCCTCAGCTTTTTGATATGTCCCTCCGTGACGGAGGAGACCATCCACTTGCCTCCCGCTCCGGACATGGCTGGAGAAGGTTGAGGTTGGAAGTGCAGACTTGGGCGCTGGAGCTCGAGTGTGCAAGAATGGATAGGCGAAGGAGGAAGAAGGCGTAGGTGAAAAGGTGGAGCTTTATCCCCTTATATGGGTGGACGCAGCTACATATCCCCACCAGCCTGATAAAACTCGCTTATCTCCAAGCGTCGTAATCGATGGCGCGGTTGGGTTACCCACGCCCGTATTGATGAGAATCCCGGAATAAGGGGACACGATCTGTGTTTAACAAGACGTGTCAAGGAAACCCCGCGCGTTATGCGCGGTTGGGTTACCCACGCCCGTATTGATGAGAATCCCGGAATAAGGGGACACGATCTGTGTTTAACAAGACGTGTCAAGGAAACCACCTCGCATAACGCGCTGAGATGGGACAGTAAAACGGTTCGAATAAAAGCTTGGCCGTGGTGTGATGCCACACTACGGAATACGTCAACAGATTAGATTTGTGTAAATATTATTCTCTCTATGGCAATATGTGGAAACTTATTTTGCAGAGCCGGACACTATCTTTGTGTTCGAAATCTTCTATGAAGTACTTGGAGGAGGAACCCGCCTTGCAATGCCGAAGACAATATGCGCGCCGGACTCATCGTCATTGAAGCCTGGTTCAGGGGCTACTAAGGGGGTCCTGGATTAGGGGGTGTCCGGATGGCTGGACTATACCTTCAGCCGGACTCCTAGACTAAGAAGATACAAGATTGAAGACTCCGTCCCGCGTCCGGAAGGGACTTTCCTTGGCATGGAAGGCAAGCTTGGCGATACGGATATGAAGATCTCCTACCATTGTAACCGACTCTATGTAACCCGAACCCTATCCGGTGTCTATATAAACCAGAGGGTTTTTGTCCGTAGGACGACATATACATCAACAACCATACCATAGGCTAGCCTCTAGGGTTTAGCCTCCTCGATCTCATGGTAGATCTACTCTTGTACTACCCATATCATCAATATTAATCAAGCAGGACGTAGGGTTTTACCTCCATCGAGAGGGCCCAAACCTGGGTAAAACTTCGTGTCCCTTGTCTCCTGTTACCATCTGGCCTAGACGCATAGTTCGGGACCCCCTACCCGAGATCCGCCGGTTTTGACACCGACAGACGTTCTTGAAGAACTTGTCCTTAGAGGAGCTTGAAGAGGCCATGGTAGATGGGATCTGACAGAAAACAGCAAGGAAAAAGAGAACAAAGGATTTCTCCGCAATACGGTGATCAACGGGTTCGAGAAGTATATACAGATTTTTGTATCTTGGAGGACAAGTATCTGGTAGAAAAACGGAGTACGGTGGGTGTCCTAGGTGAGCACAACTCACCTGGGTGCCAGGCAAACCTGGCGCGCCCTGGTGTCTTGTGCCCACCGGGGGACGCTTCCTGGAAGTTTCTTTATTTCCAAAATTTTAAAATATTCCAAAACTGATAAAAAACATTTTTGCGGATTTTTCGGAGTCCGTTTACTTACCGTATCACGTACCTCTTTATTTTCATGATTCTAGAGTGTTCCGAAAGGACTCTTTTATGTGTTCTTCTGGTGTCAAAGTTTGGATAATATTACTTTCAACATTGATAGGTGTACCTGAGATATAATGCTTTATTCGTTTTCTATTGATAACCTTCGGGTTAGTACCTTCAGAATTATTTATTTTGATGGCTCCAGACCGGTAAACCTCCTCGATGATGTATGGGCCTTCCCATTTCGAGAGGAGCTTTCCTACAAAAAATCTAAAATGAGAGTTGTACAAAAGAACATATTCTCCAACTTTAAACTCACACTTTTGAATTATTTTGTCATGCCATCTTTTAACCTTTTCCTTGAATAACTTTGCATTCTCATAAGCTTGGGTTCTCCATTCGTCTAATGAGCTGATAACAAATAACCTCTTTTCACCAGCAAGTTTGAAATCATAGTTGAGTTCTTTAACTGCCCAATATGCTTTATGTTCTAACTCAAGAGGCGGATGACAAGCTTTTCCATAAACCATTTTATAAGGAGACATACCCATTGGATTTTTATATGCTATTCTATAAGCCCAATGTGCATCATCTGGTTTCTTAGACCAATTCTTCCTGGACCTATTAACAGTCTTTTGCAAAATTAATTTTATTTCTCTATTGCTAAGTTCAACTTGACCACTAGACTGAGGATGATAGGGTGATGCAATTCTATGGTTAACATCATACTTAGCAAGCATCTTACGAAAAGCACCACGAATAAAGTGTGAACCACCATCAGTCATTAAATATCTAGGGACTCCAAACCTTGGGAAAATAACTTCCTTAAGCATTTTAATAGAGGTGTTGTGATCAGCACTACTGGTTGGAATGGTTTCTACCCATTTAGTAATATAATCAACAGCAACCAAAATATGTGTATACCCATTAGAGGAAGGAAAAGGTCCCATGTAATCAAATCCCCAAACATCAAATGGTTCATCTACAAGTGAATAATTCATAGGCATTTCTTGATGCTTACTGATATTACCTATTCTTTGACATTCATCACAAGAAGAGACAAACTTACGGGCATCCTTGAAAATAGTAGGCCAATAAAATCCAGATTGCAATACCTTGTGAGCAGTTCTATCTCCAGCATGATGCCCTCCATAAGCCTGAGAGTGACATTTTCGTACGATTTGTCCCTGTTCATGCTCAGGTACACAACGTCTAATAATACCATCTATTCCTTCTTTATAAAGATGTGGGTCATCCCAAAAGTAATGTCTTAAATCATAGAAGATTTTTTTCTATTGCTGGTATGTAAAGCTAGGTGGTAAATATTTAGCAACAATGTAATTACCATAGTCAACATACCAAGGAGTACTATTAGCAACATTTATTGCAGCTAACTGCTCATCAGGAAAACTATCATCAATAGGTAGTGGGTCATCAAGCACATTTTCAAGCCTAGACAAATTATCAGCTACGGGGTTCTCAGCTCCTTTTCTATTAATGATATGTAAATCAAATTCTTGTAACAAGAGAACCCAATGAATAAGTCTAGGTTTAGCATCTTTCTTTTCCATAAGATATTTAATAGCAGCATGGTCTGTGTGAACAGTTACTTTGGAATCAACAATATAAGATCTAAATTTATCACAAGCAAACACCACTGCTAAGAATTCTTGTTCAGTAGTAGCATAATTTTTTTCAGCACTGTCTAGAGTTTTACTAACATAGTGAATAACATTAAGTTTCTTATCAACTCTTTGTCCTAGAACAGCACCAACAACATAATCACTAGCATCACACATAATTACAAAAGGCAAGTTCCAGGTGGTTGAACAATAGGTGCAGATATTAAGGCTTTCTGAAGTGTTTCAAAGGCTTCTAAACAATGATCATCAAAAACAAAAGGAATATCCTTTTGCAAAAGATTAGTAAGAGGCCTCAAAATTTTAGAAAAGTCTTTGATAAATCTCCTATAGAAACTAGCATGTCCTAGGAAACTACGAATACCTTTGATGTCCTTAGGACATGTCATTTTCTCAATTGCATCAACCTTAGCTTGGTACACTTCAATACCTCTTTCAGAAATTTTATGACCCAAGACAATGCCTTCATTAACCATAAATTGGCACTTTTCCCAATTCAAGACAAGATTTGTTTGTTCACATCTCTGCAAAACTCGCTCAAGATTGCTTAAACAATCATCAAAAGACTTCCCATAAGAAGAAAAGTCATCCATGAAAACCTCAACAATCTTTTCACAAAAGTCAGAGAATGTAGCATTCATACATCCTTGAAAAGTAGTAGGTGCATTACATAAATCAAAAGGCATACGTCTATAAGCATAAGTTCCAAAGGGACAAGTAAAAGTAGTCTTTTCTTAATCAGGTTGAGAAACAAGTATTTGTGAAAAGCCAGAGTATCCATCTAGGAAGCAAAAGTGTGTGTGCTTAGATAATCATTCAAGCATTTGATCAATAAAAGGCAAGGGGTAATGATCTTTTCTAGTTGCTTTGTTTAATTTTCTGTAATCAATTACCATTCTATAGCCTGTAATGATTCTTTGTGGAATAAGTTCATTCTTATCATTAGGAACAACAGTAATACCTCCTTTCCTAGGGACACAATGAACATGACTTACCCATCTACTATCCGCAATAGGATAGATTATACCTGCTTCCAGAAGTTTTAAGATTTCCGTTCTTACCACTTCCTTCATTTTTGGATTCAACCGACGTTGGTGATCAACAACGGGTTTAGCATCACGTTCCATATTAATTTTGTGCTAACATAGAGTGGGACTAATGCCCTTTAAATCATCAAGAGTATATTCAATATTAGCCCGGTGCTTCCTTAGAACTTTCAATAATCTTTCTTCTTCATGTTCTGAAAGGTTAGCACTAATAATAACAGGATATATCTTGTTTTCATCGAGATAAGCATATTTCAAAGTGTCTCGCAATTGTTTTAATTCAAACACATGATCACCTTTAGGTGGAGGAGGACCTCCTAGAGTTTCAATAGGCAAATTGTGTTTAAGCAGAGGATGTTGTTCAAATAAAACCTTATCTATTCCATTTCTTTCATGCATATGCAAATCATTTTCACGGTCTAGCAAATATTGTTCTAAAGGATCAGTAGGTGGAACAACAATAGAAGCAAGACTAATTAATTCATCCTTACTAGGCAAATTTTTTTCATGATGATTTCTACTAAACTTGGAAAAATTAAACTCATGAGACTCATCACCAAAGCTAACGCCAACAGTTTGTTTCTTACAATCTATCTTAGCATTAACTGTATACAAGAAAGGTCTACCAAAGATAATGGGACAAAAGTCATCTTGTGGGGAACCAAGAACAAGAAAATCAGTAGGGTATTTTATTTTCCCACATAAGACTTCAACATCTCTAACAATCCCAATTGGTGATATGGTGTCTCTATTAGCAAGTTTAATAGTAACATCTATTTCTTCTATCTCAGCAGGTGCTATGTCTTTCATGATTTCTCTACTACCTAAAAGAAACGTAAGGTTCCCTCTCCCCTCTTACGTCAAATCTTTCATCCAACCTTTTCTTCCACCCCTCCTTACGAATGCTCCACCCTCCTGACTTCCTATTTCACATGATTTGGCAAGCTAATCAATGACGATAAAAAACCAGCAAATCATTGATCACTTTCCTCCCAAGGCGAAAATTTGATCTTGCAATCCTCTTGCCCCTTTAATCTCGCGATCCTCTCAACCCTTTAATCTCGCAATCCACTCAACCCTCCCGATTTTGCATTCCACATGATCTGATCGAAATCTCCTCGCCCCTTTAATCTCGCAAAAAGTTGAATGCCTCAGCCCTTACAACATTGGATGACTCAGCCTCATGTGCAGCTCAACCTCGCTAAGCGCGGCGCGCGGGGATCATGGCCCCAGAGCTGCTGACGTCGCCCTCCGCCACATCTCTCCAAACACCGACCCACAGGACTCGATGCATACATGGCCGCCTCTTCCCACCACATCCACGCGACACCTTGTAGGACTACCGCGCAAATAAGGCCATGGACGTGCTGGCGAGTCACCTCGTGCGTGCTCGGTGCACCATGAGGACCACGAGAGCTGCGTCAACGTCATCGAAGATCACATGGCGGCGGCGACATAGATCATGGGTATGATCAGAAAAGCCACCATCGAGCGTGCTGCTCGAGGAGAACACGATGCTAATTTTGCATGACAAGTGACAAAGAGACTACATGAGAAGAATAAGGTGT
>NC_041380.1:350132929-350215702 GCF_002162155.2 Triticum dicoccoides
GGGGGGGGGTGCTGGATCGCGGATGTCTTACGCAGTAGGTGGTCGAGGTAGAGATGAGCAACTACACGCTCAATGGCATCATGTCCAGGTGAGCTTATTCTCTCGTTCCAATCTGCACTTGTTGGTCTTTTCTTTTTCTTCTTCTTTCAGATCTATGAGAAATATGATGCTTTGGTTTTATAGAATTCTTATCCTTTAGAAGAGTTTGTTTAGTCGATGATCTTGAATTGTGGATGATGAAAAGATGTAATGCTTGGGTATTATTGTCAGATGATTTCAGAATCTTTTTTAGTTTTCGTACGCATTTGGATACTATTTGCATGATCAAATCTCAAAAGATTGATAGTACTTGTGAAATCTGAATATGAAGAATACATGTATACTAACATGTGGCTTTGCTTCTGCCAACGACGAAGTTGTACTTTACAACACCCAGTCCTGGATTTTATGCGGTCGGCGTCAAGTGATACTTCTACGGGTTACAAAGGATGGCTCATTATCAGTAACTATGGCATGAAATTAAAGATCTAACCAAAATCATAGGTACTGTTACAACTATTGCAGGATCATATTGCTGAAGTCATTTCCTACTGAAGATTTCCACAGCCATGCTCAAGCTTTACAACAGCGAGCTCTTGACGCACTTGCCGATCGAGCACACCACCCTCGTGGTGCTCCTGGACAATGTGTGCCCGACCTACGCCAACCTGAAAAGGCAAATATCAGAGGTCCTATCATAGTTTTCACTCTTAAAGGTTTCATTAGCTAGCTTTATCCATTTCACTTGATCATTGTTTGGTTCATCTGCTAGAATTGTCATCCGTAGCAATGTAGGTAAGAAATAATCAATCATTTTCTCTTCCATTCACATTTATTAGAAGGGGCGCTTATGGCTCTAAAATTGGCATATAGGAACGCATGAGCTGCCTCCATGACTTCATTATCGCAGATGGGGATTCCATCGTGCAGGGAAGATATGTCAATTTTTAGATCGATATTAATTTGTTTATATATTTTGTATCTAAATTGTATTTTGTAGTTCATATGGTTTGAACATGACATTTTCTTTTAATTAGCTTATATTGAATCACATTGAACTCGAAATATGAATTAGAATGCCGAACTGGGCACTACTGGATGTGATAATATGCGACATGAGGTAACGTGGACTTTTTCAGGGACTTGTCTGAACTAGAACAAAGCTCATGGATGATGATGGAGCATCAGGCTGAGAGAGAGAGAGAATTTTTGTTTGATAGTTACCAACCTTTTAACAAACAAAAAACACAATCACACAATAATTTATGTCGTAAAATTATGCTTTCTCGTAGCAAAGCACGGACATTGTCCTAGTCTTCATACAAAGTGTAAGGAATAGCACTCACACTAGCCCCCATGTCACATAAACCATGATAACAGTGATCTTCTATTTTAATTGAAATAACAGGCATGCCAACCACAGGTCTATGATTATCTCTTTTATCAGGTTTAGCAATTCTAGCAGCTAGTTCACAGAAGTAAATAACATGCCCATCCATATCTTCTTCCAGGAGATCTTTAACCATAGCAATACTAGGTTCAACTTTAATTTGTTCATCAGGTTTAGGTGCTCTAATATAGCTTTTGTTAACCACAATTGAAACTTTAGCATGTTCCTTAATCCTAGCACGGAAATGTGGTTTCTCAATATAAGCAGAAGGAACAACTAGATCAGCATTATAAAGTATAGTTTCTTCTTTAACCGGTACTGGTTCTTTAATTTCTTCTTTAATAGGTGGGTGATATTTAAACCACTTCTACTTAGGGAGTTCAACATGACTAGCAAATGATTCACAAAAGGAGGCTACTATCTCAGAGTCAAGTCCATATTTAGTGCTGAACTTTTGAAAAGCATCAGTATTCATAAAAGATTTAACACCATCATACTTAAGTTTAATACCTGACTCTTTACCTTTGTTGAGTTCCCAATCTTCAGAGTTGTGTTTAATTCTTTCCAAAATATCACATTGGAATTCAATAGTCTTCTTCATAAAAGAACCAGCACAAGAAGTATCAAGCATGGTTTGATCATTACGAGAAAGCCGAGCATAAAAATTCTAGATAATAAATTCTCTTGAGAGCTCATGATTGGGGCATGAATATAACATTGACTTAAGCCTCCCCCAAGCTAGAGTGATACTTTCTCCTTCATGAGGCCAAAAATTGTAGATATAATTCCGATCATGATGAACTAGATGCATAGGATAAATTTTTTGGTGGAACTGTAATTTCAAATGATTCCAATTCCATGATCCAATATCATCACATAGCCTGTACCATGCCAATGATTTTCCCTTCAAAGATAAAGGGAAAACCTTTTTCATCACTTCATCCCTGGGTAAACCTGCAAGCTTAAACAATCCACAAATTTGTTCCACATATATCAAGTGCATTTCAGGATGTTCAGTTCCATCTTCTGCATAAGGATTAGCTAGCAGTTGTTCTATCATACCCGAAGGAATTTCATATTCAATATTTTCAGTAGGTGCAATAGGTGGAGGGGTTGCTAATTGTGGTTACGGATGAGGTGAAGATACCCCGAACAAACCCCTCGAAGGATTTTTTTCATAGTAACAAGTGACAATAAATTTCATCACACTATATAAATGTTTCCTAACAAAATTCTACTTACCAAAGGCGCTTCACTCCCCGGCAACGGCGCTAGAAAATAGCCTTGATGACCCACAAGTATAGGGGATCAATTGTATCTCTTTTCGATAAGTAAGTGTGTCGAACCCAACGAGGAGCAGAAGGAAATGACAAGTAGTTCCCGGTAAGATATTGTCTGCAAGTGCTGAAAATGTAAGTAACGGAGTAGTTTGATAGCAAGATAATTTGTAACGAGCAAGTAACGATAATAGTAACAAAAGTGCAGAAAGGTAGCCCAATCCTTTTGAGGCAATGGACAGGCCAAAATGGTCTCTTATGATAAGCAAAGCGTTCTTGAGGGTACACAGAAATTTCATCTAGTCACTTCCATCGGGTTGGTTTGATTTGTGTTGGATACTTCGATAATTTGGTATGTGGGTGGACTGGTGCTTAGGCGATGTTCTTACTTGAAAAAATCTCCTACTTCTGATTAACCCTCCCGCATGCATCCGCAACTACGAGAAAAGTATGAAGAATAAATTCTAACCATAGCATTAAACTTTTGGATCCAATCGGTCCCTTACGGAATAGCGCATAAACTGGGTTTAAGCTTCTGTCACTCTTGCAACCCACCATCTAATTGCTACTCCACAATGCAATCCCTTAGGCCCAAATATGGTGAAGTGTCATGTCGTCGACGTTCACATGACACCACTAAGGGAATAACAACATACATGCTATCAAAATATCGAACACATATCATGTTCACATGATTACTTGCAACATGGTTTCTCCCGTGACCTCAAGAACAAAAGTAACTACTCACAAATGATAAACATGTTCATGATCATAGGAGTATTAAATATCATAATGGATCTGAACATATAATCTTCCACCAAATAAACCATATAGTATCAACTACAAGATGTAATCAACACTACTAGTCACCCACAAGCACCAACCTATAGTTCTGGTAACAAGATTGAACACAAGAGATGAACTAGGGTTTGAGAGGAGATGGAGGTGTTGAATATGTTGATGGAGATTGCCCTCCCCAAGATGGGAGAGTTGTTGGTGATGATGATGATGATGATTTCCCCTTCGGGAGTGAAGTTCCCCTGGCGGAATCGCTCCGCCGGAGGGCAAAAGTGCTCATGCCCAAGTTTCACCTCGAGGTGGCGGCGCTTCATCCCGAAAGTCCTCCTCTTATTTCTTCTAGGTAAAAATGACTTACATACAGAAGATGGGCACCGGAGGTGGGCCGAGGAGACCACAGCCCACCAGGGCGCGCGTTGGGGGCCTAGCGCGCTCAGGTGGGTTGTGCCCACCTGGTGCCCCCCCTCTGTTATTTATTGGCTCCAGTATTTCTTAAATAATCCGTAAAATATCTTTGTGAAGTTTCAACTCATTTGGAGTTGTGCAGAATAGGTGGCCCGATGTAGCTTTTCAAGGTCCAGATTTCTAGCTGTCGGAATTCTCCCTCTTCGTGTGTTCCCTGAAAATTATGAGATAAAAAGCATTAGAATTAATCCAAAAAGCATTATTATGGACAAAAACATTATAAATAACAATAATAAAACATGGTTCAAAATGGGCGTATCAAGCGGCGATTTAGATCTCCATGTGAATTCTGCTGTTGGGGTTACCTCTCTTCCCCAGAACTTTGCGGAGTAGGCAGGCCTCGTCGAGAAAGAGTCGCTCGTCTCCCAGGCCCATCTCACTTCGTCTTGTTTCATGGGATCCAGCTCAACTCTTGCGGTCCATGCCCCGAGTGTGAGGTACTCATTCAGGATGGGTTCAGTCACTTCCGGTCCAACCTCTCTTGCCAAGTCGCGTCATGCATGGCCTGGGCTACCATGCAAGAGGAGAGCAACCTCCTATTTACCCGAGCGTAGATGGCTGGCGTCAAGTTGGCCACTCTGTATCCATCCAACCATCTATCCTCCCAAAATAGGGTATTCTGCCCATTACCGAGCACCGATCAAGTTGCCGATCTGAATATCTGTCACGATGCCTCAGACACCCGTATTTGGAATTCAACCCATGGCCTTGCTCTATCAGATCTCAGCAGCCACACCCAGTGCGCCTGCATCACGATATTCAGCCACTTCAGATCATGAAGGCCCAGTCCTCTGGCCTACTTTGGTGCGCATACCTTTTCCCTGGTAACCGTGCAATGCCCACCAGCAGCCTATGCCTCGGCACACCAAAAAAATCCATGATAAATCTTGTTCAGCGAGGCAATTCTTTTCTGTGGCAATTCAAGGGCAATCATTGTGTGTAAGGGGATCGCGCAGAGAACCAACTGTATCAATTGTAGACGCCTACTTCTAGGCATTTTGCTTGCTTTCCATCTAGGTAGTGCTCCAGCTAGTTGATCTACAAGTCCAGCGAGTTGTGCCCTTGATTGCTTGTGAAGTGTCAATGAAATCCCAAGGTATTTGCAAGGGAAAGATCCACCCAGGCATCCAAGGATCCGCTCCACTGTGGTCATGTGTAAGTGCATCTAGTGCCACCCCTAGTTGGTTTTGGAGTATTGACGTCATACGTAGTTGAGGGACTAATGTTTTGTGAAAATTGTAGGATAACATAGGTAGAAGTCCCTCATTGATTCGGTTTCCCTACCAGAGATGACCCCTAAAATGTATGAAGACATTGAAGACAATGGTGGTTCGTGAAGACATTCACGATGAAGATAATGACGTGTGAAGTCATTCAGTTGAAGACTATGGAGTGCGAAGACATAGTTTGTTTTATAGTTTCCTTTTCTTCTTCATTGAGTCATAGGAACCACCGTACTGTTAAGTGGGGTCCAAGTGAACAAATTCAGAATACTAATGTGATGTTCTAGCTAGATCTTATGTCTTCGAGCGAATACAATGAGAGCAAATCTTATTCAGAGTTAGACGAGTCAGCTTTTCTTGTAGCTCAAGCCAAGCTGCCGCATGTGTTTGAAATCCGACCATTGGACACGCGTTGGTTCCTTAGTGACTCAGGGCCATTTCGGACATATCAGGTCGGGTTGCCTTCTGGCTATAAATAGCCCACCCCTACACCATAATTTGGTGGCTGCTCAGAGTTAGTGCACGGCTTTTGTCATTTGAGAGCAACCCACCTCCGAAGCCTTTGAGAGAGAAATCCTTGCGAGGACAAAGCCCAAAACACCTAGAGCCAAAGAGTGTTAGGCATCACTGAATTCTTTCTGTCCGTGTGATCTGAAGACTTGTTACACTTGAGGACTGTGTGTCCTCCAGCCGGTTAGGCATCGAGTTCTGAGCATCCAAGAGTCATTGTGGATCGCCGATGAATGAAGTCTGTGATGGTTTGGAAGTCTACCTTGAAGACTTAGCAGAGTGATTGGGTGAGGACTAAGTGTCCTTAACTCAAGGGGAATAAGGTGAAGACATGGTATTCTGAGTTCAATCTCAGCCTCCCTAACCAGACGTGCAGTTGTCACAACAACTGGAACTGGTTACCAAATCCTTGTCTTCACCAAGCAACTAGTTCTATCCCCTACTTCCTTTACATTTCAGTTTGTCTTCATGAAGTCATTGCTTGCTTCTCTGATCTGTTGACTTCACCATTTGAAGGGTATTACATGTTTGGCTTCATACTGTCTTCCATTCTGACCCATACTATCTAGCTGTTGTTAGTCTTCGCACTTTCACTGTACTGCTCACTTGACAATGGCTTGCCTAGCATAGTTCATCTTCCACTGCATATCATATAGGCTCATATCAACTATTTGTCTTCAAAGACCTCGTGTTTTGAAGACTTTCGCAAAAATCGCCGATTCACCCCTCTCTAGTCGATAACTAGCACTTTCAATTGGTATCAGAGCAAGGTGCTCCCTTGTTCTGTGTGATTTGGTTTAACCACCTGGAGTTTTAGCTTTGTCGACTGCAGGGATATTCAAGGTCTCTGCTGCGTGCCCAGTCTTCAATGGCACTGATTAGCCCTACTGGAAGAATAAGATGCGCATCCATCCTGAAGCCATTGATATTGACCTCATGTATGTCGTCAAGACAAACGTTCCCAAGGTCGGTGAAGGTGTCACCGCTGATGATGTTGAAGGAAATATGCCCTAGAGGCAATAATAAAGTTTTTATTTATATTTCCTTATATCTTGATAAATGTTTATTATTCATGCTAGAATTGGATTAACTGGAAACTTAGTACATGTGTGAATACATAGACAAACAGAGTGTCACTAGTATGCCTCTACTTGACTAGCTCGTTAATCAAAGATGGTTAAGTTTCCTAGCCATGGACAAAGAGTTGTTATTTGATAAGCGGGATCACATAATTAGAGAATGATGTGATTGACTTGACCCATCCGTTAGCTTAGCACGATGATCGTTATAGTTTCATTGCTACTCCTTTCTTCATGACTTATACATGTTCCTCAGACTATGAGATTATGCAACTCCCGAATACAGGAGGAACACCTTGTGTCGTGGTTTTGTCACGGCAGATGTCCTAGAGAAAGGACTTAGTCGTGGAGCCATCGCGACGGGTTAGCTTGAAGGGGTTAAAGCGGACACAAGGACGCAAGAGAGTTTATACTAGTTTGGCCCCTTCGATGAAGGTAAAAGCCTACGTCTAGTTGTGATGGAATTGATGGGGTTTCGATGACTAGGGATCAAACAATCTTCGCCTATGTCTCGAGTTGTTGTCTGTTGTCCTTGAACCGCCGCTGGGTCGTCCCCTTATATACACGGGTGACTCCCGTCGGCTTACGGAGTCCCAATACCGGCTCATAGATGTGTCCGGTTTGGTCTCTTCTTATTCCTAACTTACAGTACATGTTAACTACTAACGCCGGTTTACGGCTGCAGGCCTTGAGCCGACCATGGGCCTTGAGCCCTCCTCTGTCTTCTTGGGCTTTAACTTACTTAACCACTGACAAAGTTAACCCGGCCCAGATAGGCCAGTTTACGCCCAATAGTAATATCCCCAACATTAGGCCCCAGATTGATTTGAACGGGTTCATGTCAATCCTTTAATAAAAGCTTCATCTTCAACATCTTCTTATAAATTGGTAAACCGCCATGATGTCATCTTCTCTGATTGCTGTAAACCGGAGTGACGTCACCTGTCATAACAAAGCTATCCATTATGCTTCTTTGTTTAATAGATCAGCAGAAATCGAGGCGACGGCTCCGTTTTGTGGCCCCTTGATTGTCGCGCCTGACTCATGTTCTTTCGCCTTATAAATAGGACCGAAGGGTCATTTCTTTTCTCCTTCCGTGCCTTCTTCATCTTCCTCGCGTCGCCAGCCTCGGAGCTCCGCCGCCGCCGTCGACCTCTGCCTCATCCTTGGCCGCTGCATCAACCTGAGCGCACCAGAACATCGCGGCAACCTTCCGCATCTTCCTCAGCTCCGGTAAATCTTCTATCTTTTCCCCCGCAGATCTGGCCTAGGGTTTCGTAGTTCTTCAGTGTTCATCGTCTGCCTCTTGCTCATACAATAGATCTTTAGATGAATCCCTAAATCTTTATTCTATGCAACGATAGTTGTTTGACCTTCGCCTTTACTTATGCATCTCAAACCATGGGTCTATATGAATGTTTTGCTCATTGGTTCGGTACTGCTCCTTTGAACCTTTAAGTATTTATCTCTTCTCTGAACTTGCTTCAGATCCAATGCTGTAAGGAAATCTTGTGAAACCTGTTTGTGCGTACTTGTCCATCCGCAATCTCAGCTTTTCAATGCTTAGATCAGGCGGTTTAACCTTATAGAAAATTTTCCAAACCGGTATATGCCATTAGTCCCCTTGTTGAACCGCCAGATGTTGGTTGCTTCATGAAACTCTGGTTCAGATAGTTCTGTCTTCGGTTTAACAGTGCCCATACCAACGTACCTTGATCAAATGCATTTTTGAACCGGGATCTTCTACCTTGTAGATTCCATCATGGCCAAGCAAGTATATGAGTGCAATTGGGTTCCTTCTCGCATCACAGAGGATCAACTGGACGATTTAGTCCTGATTGGCGCTTTAGGCAGCAAAGATACCATCCATTGGAGGGCTCCTCGCAAAGAATGCCCTCCACACCTCGAGAAGGAGAGGTTGTTGTTTTCGTAGATCACTTAGCCCGGGGCTTTAAGCCGCCCGGTTCTAAATTTTAACGGGATGTTTTAGCCGATTTCCAACTCCATCCGCAAGACACTGGCCCCAACTCTATTACAAATATGTGCCACTTCCAAGTGCTCTGTGAGGTGTTCTTTCAAGAGGAGCCAACAGTGGAATTGTTCAGAGACCTTTTCCATCTAAACCGCCGTACTGAGTTTACTGATGGCTCTAATACGGAGTTGGGTGGCATGGCAATTCAGAAAAGGAAAGAGGTCACATACCCTCACGCCAAGCTACACAGTCACCCCAAGGAGTGGAAGACATGGTTCTACTGCAAAGACACCTACCTTGCTGGTGAGAATCCCTTGCCTGGCTTTCGTCCGGAGCGGCTCAGCAATACACACCCTTTTCCTCAAATATTGACTGCCCAGGAGAGAAGCAAATATGCTCCCCAGCTGTCAAAGCTCAGAGCCTTTATGGCCAACGGTTTAACAGGGGTTGATCTCGCTCGCTGTTGGATATCATGGAGCATACTGCCCCTTAGTCAGCGCTCCGGTTTGATGTGCGAGTATACTGACAGTGTTGATGACCCACTGCGACATTCAAAACTCCAGCTCTCCGATGAAGAAATCACAGAGGCTGTGCATAAAATACTGAATGAACCGGAACACGTCTGCGCTAGAACCGGCCTGCTTCCCTTCTATGCCACCAACAAACCGCCAGCTGTAAGACTTTGATTTTTCTCTTTGCTGAATCTGTTATTGATATGTCTGGTCATTGTTTTTAATATCAGTGTCTGCATAATCAGGGCAATTATCCATTTTGGAGCAAAAAACTGCCGCAGGAGAAACCAGAAAAACCAGACAAACCGGGAAGAGCAACCCGGCAAAAGACTAAAGCTGTGAAGAAGACTGCCCATAGGAAAAGAACCACTGCATCTTCTAATCCGGCCCCTGATGATGAGGTGGATAATCCGGACTTTGAGGTAGAGCTTGACTCACTTGGTTTATTTTTCATGCGTCTTATTGATGATGATATTTGTCAGGATGATGCCGAAGCCAGCCACGTGGATGTTGCAGAGGTAATTATTCTCTCTTCCGATTTAGAAACTTTGCCTTCACAAAAAATCCGTCAGGCAAACCGGAAAGTTAAATTTTCTCATCCTCTTGCTTATTTGGATCCTAAACTTCTTATGAAGACCCAACAGCACGAAGCTTGTCGCACCACCCGACACAGCGGCCAGGTAGTTACCTCCACCGGTTTACCGAACAGTCCGGTTCGGAAACGCCATTCAGAGGTCTCTAATTTGCTTGTCAGTGCTTGTCCTAAAGCGGGCTGCTTTCGTCAACCTCTTAATCCGTCTGACTCCGATTACCAGGTTACTTCCCACTCATCTTCTGGCGAGTCATCGGCTACTCAGCTCCCACCGCTCAAAACGGTGCTTGGGTAAGCTATACTTATTGTGATGTTTGCAGTACATTGCCTTAGAACATATGCTATATTTGATTTTGTTATTCTTCTTAGGGCCAAACCTAGGCCAAGCAAGAAGGCCCGCCTGGACAAAGCGGCCGAAGAAGATGTCATTCTTGAACCAGGCAAGACACCCAATCTTGAAGCGGCTATTCCTGAGGATATACCCAACGATCCACCTCAGCAGGACAATGATCTTATTGCTGAAGAGAGACCTACTGACGCCTCAGGTCCTGTCAATCAGCCCACAGGTTCACTCTGGATTGAAAGTTCCACCGGTCCAGCAAAACCTACTAACCAGCCAACAGCCCTAGTGCAAACCGGCGGTACCCAGGATGATGAGGTTGTCATTACTGGCACTGGCCATACTGAGCCAAGCAATCCTGTCGCTTTATCCAAACATTCTGCCAAGGAAGAATTTGCTGCTTTTGGCAAAGGCAAGTGGAACGCTGATCTGACGACTTATGCTGCTCTGAATGCCCAAGATATCCATTCCGGCTATCTGAACCGGTTGTATACCAGTCGCGACTATGAAGCCGGTCTGGTTAATATGATGAAAGAGAAATATGAGGTAACTTACATATGCTCCTTCCTGCTTGTATGCTTCCATTCTTGCTGACTCTCCTAGCCCCCAAGGGCTGGTTTGTAATATTCTTTCAAACCGGTACTTACCAATATAAATCTTGATGCTTTGAAATTCGCTGATGTAGCCCCCAAGGGTCAGTTCAACTTAACGTAGTTAAACCGGTACTTTAAGTAATTGAAATTGCCACATCAGAATATATACGAGCAAATAGCCATTAGCCCCCAAGTGCCAAGTTGAATACTTGTATTGATCTTGGGACTTTGTAAGCAATTGAAAGATGAAGACCGAATATGCATTAGCCCCCAAGTGCTAAGTGCATAACTTGTTATGTGATTGGTACTTGAATCCTTATACCAATTTGTTGAAGCATATATCTGTATGCATGCAGGCGGAGCTGAAGACGAAAGAAAACCAAGTCACCGATCTCCAAGAAAACCTGAAAACCCAACAGGCTGAAACCTCCAAAGCAAAAGAGGAATTGGCCAGCGCTTTAAGCGCCATGGAACAGCTTAAGGAGAGCTTCAAGAAGAAGCGGGTGGATTGGGCCACTAAAAAGTCCGCTTTGATCAAACGAGCAGAGGATGCCGAGGCTGCACTAAAACCTATGGCGGATGAACTGACTAGCATAAAGCGGCACGTGCATGCCATGACTACTGCTATCTTTGGTAAGCCAGTTTGCCTTCTGAATTGGCTCTGCCTTCTGACAGAGTCGCCAGTTTATTAACCCTTTATGGTATTTCAGGGACACGCATTGGTCACTTGGTGTCAGATGTGTGGAAGAAACTAAAAGCCGCCTATACATTGGTTGAACAATTGTATACTGGTGCCCAGCGGATCATCTGTGCCGCATCTCATAACAAACCGGTGCCCACTTTGATTCAAGATACTCTGATGAAACTGTCGGTGCTTCCTGCCCGGGTTGAAGAGCTGAAGAAATCTGCTGCTCGAACCGGTGCAATCAATGCCTTAATCCGGGCAAAAGCCTGGGTGCCGGATTTTGATCCTATTGAAGCGGCTCAGGGCTATCCCAGCTTGAAGGAAGATGGGTCAGAATTTGGCGAAGCGGATCTGCGAGCAATAAACCGGGAGGTACGTCCGCTAGCTTGTCAACTGGCTGAGGAAGCAGACTTGTCTCATTATCAAGCCCAATATGACAGTCAGAACAAGCGAATAGCTGCACCAATCCATGAATCGGAAAATCTGATCCCTCCAATCCGTAAGCATACTTACGCTCCCGATATTGACCCGTCATTGTTGATCCATGATGAAGCTGTTTTTCAAGCATTAATGGGAATCGACTGGACAACTGTGGATTTCCAGCCACTGGGTAGAGAAACGGAGGCTGAAGCGGCGCAGGATGACCCACAACCATCGGGCCAGGCTGGTGACCAAACTTGAACCGGAAGTCGGTTTTAAACTGCCTCTCCTTTGCGAAAAACAATTATATTATTATGGGCACCATGTTGCCTTGTAATAGGCTACCTGATACCTTTGATGTTGATATGCCTTCGTGCATAATTTGTTCTTCCTTTCCAAAACACTTTCTGAAATGAAAAATTCGTCAAGTGCCACCATGGTTGTACCGTTAGGCGGAATATGATGTCTGCATATATGAAATCAAAACAAAATTTTAAGTATATGATCAAAATTTTGAGATATATAATACCTGCCATCATTGAGCATGAAGTTGGCTTGGCCAATCTTGAAGCAGAGTTTTGCAAACCCACACTTTTGGAGGAGATAACAGCTCCTGTATATATATATGACGCTGGTTTACCATGTAAACCGTGCCGGGTTATAATAAACACCGTGTTACTCCATAAGAGGATGTTAACGACAAGGATCAAACCGGACAAATAGTCTCCGGATTGACGTGAACTGTGTTTCGTCAATTGATTGGTTAAAAAACTTTGTCAGTTTAAAAAATACAATGAAAAGAAAAAAACCCCCTTCAAAGAAAAGTGTGAAGCAAAAGCAACGACAAAACCGTTTGCCAAAAAGGTTTTTTTTAAGCTGATCAAATGGCGTTACCATGGCCAAACACGACCAAGATCCCGTTAGGTGTAACTATGGTTCTAGTCAGCCAGGTCCCCAAATGAAACCGTGGCATTTATGCCGACCAAATGGCATGGTCATGGTTCGGGTTCGACCAAGCCCCCAAGTGATTCTGTGGCCTTAGGCCGATCAAGAGGCATGACTGGTTGAGACATGACCAAGTCCCCAAGTGATCTGGTGGCTCTCGCCTATCAAAAGGCATGGTATTGGTTCGGACACGACCAATCCTCCAAGTGATATAACATGATGCTTTTAGCAAAGCGAACTCAAGGGGTAAACCAGAGGCCGCTTTAGAGCAACTCCGTGTAACCTCACATGATGTAAAAGAACAGATACCCCGCTTTAGCTGAGGTTCCGGTTTATTATATTTAATCATAATATATACATTGTCGTAATATGTACATAACTATAGCCAATGACTCAGGTATAGTAAGGCCGAAGATGAGCTATATTCCATGGCCTGTTAGTCTCCTCCTCTGATGTACGTGAGTCCTTATGCTCTCGAATATCGATCAGATAGTACGACCCGTTGTGCAAATTCTTGCTGACCATGAAAGGCCCCTCCCAAGGTGGGGATAGATTATGCATATCAGTCTGATCTTGCGTGAGCCGAAGCACCAAATCTCCTTCCTGAAAGGTTCTGGTTCTGACCCGGCGACTGTGATAACGACGAAGATCCTGCTGGTAAATCGCCGATCGGGCGGCTGCGATGTCACGCTCTTCATCCAACCGGTCCAAAGCATCTTGCCGTGCTGTCTCGTTGTCAGCTTCAATATAAGCCGTGACACGATGTGAATCATGACGGGTATCACTAGGCAGAACCGCCTCCGCTCCATAAACCATGAAGAACGGTGTGTATCTTGTTGATCTGTTGGGTGTTGTATTGATGCTCCATAACACAGATGGTAATTCTTCTACACAACAACCCGGCGTTCTCTGCAAAGGAACCATGAGCCGGGGCTTGATGCCTCTCAAGATCTCTTGATTAGCTCTTTCTGCTTGACCATTGGACTGTGGATGTGCCACTGATGAAACGTCGAGCCGGATGTGCTCCCGTTTGCAGAACTCCTTCATAGCACCTTTGGACAAATTGGTACCATTATCTGTGATAATACTGTGCGGAAAGCCAAACCGGAAAATCACCTTTTTGATGAACTGAACCGCCGTGGCCGCATCACACTTGCTAACAGGTTTTACCTCCACCCACTTTGTAAACTTGTCAACCGCCACCAAGAGGTGGGTCTTCTTATCTTTGGACCTTTTGAAAGGCCCAACCATATCCAGCCCCCAAGTCGCAAATGGCCAAGTAATTGGAATCATTCTCAATTCTTGAGCCGGTACATGAGCACGCCTTGAAAACCTTTGGCAACCATCACATCGTCTGACCAGATCCTCCGCATCAGCATGAGCAGTTAACCAATAAAAACCATGGCGAAACGCTTTAGCCACCAGAGACTTTGAACCGGCGTGGTGACCACAATCTCCTTCGTGGATCTCACGCAAAATTTCATGACCTTCTTCAGGAGACACGCAACATTGAAAAGCTCCTGATATACTCCAATGATGCAACTCGCCGTTGATGATAGCCATGGACTTGGATCATCGGATTATCTGCCGGGCTAGAATCTCATCCTCTGGCAACTCACCCTGGTTCTAGTACGCCAGGTAAGGAAGCGTCCAATCTGGAATAACATGAAGAGCCGCCACCAATTGAGCCTCCGGATCAGGAATAGCCAAATCCTCTTCACCAGGGATCTTGACCGACGGGTTGTGCAACACATCCAGGAAAACATTGGGTGGGACCGGTTTGCGCTGAGAGCCCAGCCGGCTTAAAGCGTCTGCCGCTTCATTTTTCCTCCGGTCCACGTGGTCCACCTGATAGCCTTTGAAATCCGCTTTACGCTTGCCTCCTCTGCCATTGCCTACCCAGTGATGCTGCTGACCTTTGGAGCTCCTGTTCTTCTTCCCTTTCCCTATCTTGTCATCATCAGATTCGGGATCCTTGGTACTATCAGAATCAGCATATTTCACCAAAGCGGCCATGAGGGTCCCCATGTCGGTGCAATGATGCTTCACCCGTCCTAATTTCAACTTCAGGGGCCCAAACCGGCAGTTGCCTTCTAGGGTTAATACTGCGGTGTCAGCGTTGATGCGGTCTGAGGAGTGCAACACTTGTGAAACCCGGCACACCCAATGAGTCGTTGATTCTCCTTCCTCCTGGACGCATGTAGCTAAGTCCACTATAGACATAGGCTGTTTACAGGTATCCTTGAAATTGCTGATAAACCAGGCTCGTAATTGGGCCCATGAACTGATAGAATTAGCTGGCAAGCTTTTTAACCAAGTACGGGGCGTTCCTTCAAGCATCATGGTGAAGTATTTCGCACACACCATGTCATCCACATCAAGCATCTCCATGGCCATCTCATAGCTCTCCACCCATGTCTCTGGAGGTTGATCCGCCGTGTAATTTGGTACCTTGCATGGGCCTTTGAAATCCTTGGGCAGGCGCACTTTGCGTAAAGCGGGGATAAGGCAAGGCACCCCCAAAGAACTAGAAGTAACACCAGGTTCGATCGAGATGGTTGGATGAACCGGTGTGAGCTGCCAAGCCTGATGCTGTGCGGCTAACTCGGCCTCCCTGCGCGCTCGGGCCCGGTTCACCACTTCCTGAGCGTCATCAGCACCACCTGTCGGGTTGTTGCCATGGGGTGCTCCACATCGTTCATTACTCAACACTGCTAGTTCATCCATATGTCTGCTATAGCTCCGGCTTGGACGGGGGGTCGAGTGGATCCGGTCGCGGCTGTACGAGTACACTTCCTGTTGGGCCAAAGCTGTCCTCAGAAGTTCCTTGACCCGTCGCGTCTCTACTTCCTGTGGCGAGTCACCTTCAATTGGAATGGCCTCCAGCCGTGCAGCAGCGGCAACAAGATTGTCCATTGGGTTGGAGTAGTGACCCGGAGGTGTTAAAGCATCCTGAGGTATAACGGTGTTTTGACGAGGCGGGTCCATCTGACGAGGCTGAACCGGTGCACCAGTCCCAGGGGCTTCTGCCCGGTTCCCCTCCAGCGGATTGCCGGCTCTTGGTCCTGGAGTGTTGAAAAGGTCTCTGGCCTCGAAAACTGGAGGTAAGCGGGATCGGTGCTTCCTCCTCATGACTTCATGCGACGCGCTCTGGTCCAACATAAGCCTGTAGGCCTGTGCGTCTAAAGCGGCCCGCTCTGCGGCCATCCTGATGTCCTTAGCTGCCAGATCCGCCTTGGCCTGGGTGATCTGTTCCTTTACCTTTGCAATCTCCGTGTTGTGAGCATCCTGATCTGGCGGATTAACTTCCGCCATAAGCACATCCAACGCATCAAATAGTTTTGATAGAACCTGAGCCGGCGGGCGCACAGGGCCTCCTGCCTCGGCAGCCGTCACCGCTGCTGAACCGGATATCGTTGCCGCAGCTATCGAAGAATGAAGCGCTGCTTGTGTTCCGGCCATGAATATTCCAACCCGGTTGGGCAGATCAGAGGGGTCCGGAATACCGTCGCCATCGGAACAGCTCCCAATCCGGCCATCTTGTAGCTGATAAAGAGATTCGGTTCCTCTGGTCGAAGATTCGTCACCAGAACAAACGACAGTCGCCCCGCGAAATTCCGATCCGTCCTCATAACTTCCTCCATGGATGACTCCCACGAAGGCACGCTTCATGGCCGGTTTAACCCGGGCGGATTGCGCAAGCTGAGCCGTCTCGACGAGGTCGGTGCAGATGTCCGCCTCAGGGCCCAGTTCACCGATCTTGCCAATGAAAACATGAATGCTACCAAAGGGGACCCGGTACCCGTACTCAATTGAGCCGGCCTCGGGGCCCCAGCCTGCGTCGTCGATGTAGAGCTTGCCGCGACGACTCTTAGTCATCCGTCCTACAACGTAGCCCTCGAGTCCTTCAAAGCGGCCCTCCAAGAACCGGAAACCATCGTGCGATAGCCCCACGGTGGGCGCCAACTGTCGTGGTTTTGTAACGGCAGATGTCCTAGAGAAAGGACTTAGTCGTGGAGCCAGCGCAATGGGTTAGCTTGAAGGGGTTAAAGCGGACACAAGGACGCAAGAGAGTTTATACTAGTTCGGCCCCTTCAATGAAGGTAAAAGCCTACGTCTAGTTGTGATGGAATTGATGGGGTTTCGATGACTAGGGAGCAAACAAGCTTCGCCTATGTCTCGAGTTGTTGTCTGTTGTCCTTGAACCGCCGCCGGGTCGTCCCCTTATATACACGAGTGACTCTCGTCGGCTTACGGAGTCCCAATCCCGGCTCATAGATGTGTCCGGTTTGGTCTCTTCTTATTCCTAACTTACAATACAGGTTAACTACTAACGCCGGTTTACGGCTGCAGGCCCTGAGCCGACCATGGGCCTTGAGCCCTCCTCTGTCTTCTTGGGCTTTAACTTACTTAAGCACTGACGAAGTTCACCCGGCCCAGATAGGCCGGTTTACGCCCAGTAGTAATATGCCCAACACCTTGTGTGCCATGAAACGTCACAACGTAACTGGGTGATTATAAAGATGCTCTACAGGTGTCTCAGATGGTGTTTGTTGAGTTGGCATAGATTAATATTAGGATTTGTCACTCCGTGTATCGGAGAGGTATCTCTAGGCCCTCTCGGTAATGCACATCACTATAAGCCTTGCAAGCATTGTGACTAATGAGTTAGTTGCGGGATGTTTGCATTACGAAATGAGTAAAGAGACTTGTCGGTAACGAGATTTAACTAGGTATGAGGATACTGATGATCGAATCTCGGGCAAGTAACATACCGATGACAAAGGGAACAACGTATGTTGTTATGCAGTTTGACCGATAAAGAACTTCATAGAATATGTAGGAGCCAATATGTGCATCCAGGTTCAGCTATTGGTTATTGACCGGAGATGTGTCTCGGTCATGTCGACATAGTTCTCGAACCCATAGGGTGCGCACGCTTAACGTTCGATGACGATTTATATTATGAGTTATGTGATTTGATGATCTAAGTTTGTTCGGAGTCTCGGCTGAGATCGGGGACATGACGAGGAGTCTCGAAATGGTCGACAGGTAAAGATCGATATATTGGAAGGCTATATTCGGACATCAGAAAGGTTCCGAGTGATTCGGGTATTTTTCAGAGTACCGGAGAGTTACGGGAATTCACCAGAAGAAGTATTGGGCCTTATTGGGCCATACGGGAATAGAGGAGGCAGGCCAAAGGGAAGGATTCACGCGCCCCCAATGGGTCCGAATTGGACTAGGGGAAAGGCCCCCCCCCACCTTGCCCTTTCCTACTCCCTCTCTCTTTCCCTCTTTCTTCTCTCCTACTCCGGAACGGAAAGGGGGAATCCTACTAGGACTTGGGAGTCCTAGTAGGACTCCCCACACTTGGCGAGCCCCCTCTAGGGTCGGCCTCCTCCTCCTCCCTCCTTTATATACATGGGCAGAGGACACCCCAAAGGCACAACAAAGAATTTCTTAGCCGTGTGCGGTGCCCCGCTCCACAGTTACACACCTCGGTCATATCATCGTAGTGCTTAGGCGAAGCCCTGCGCCGGTAACTTCATCATCACCGTCGCCACGCCGTCGTGCTGACGGAACTCTCCCTTGGCCTCAACCGGATCAAAAGTACGAGGGAGTCATCGAGCCAAACGTGTGCAGGTCGCGGAGGTGCCGTACTTTCGGTACTAGGATCGGTCGGATCATTAAGATGTACGACTACATCAACCGTGTATCATAACGCTTCCGCTTATGGTCTACGAGGGTACATGGACATCACTCATCCCCTCTCATTGCTATGCTTCACCATGATAGATCTTGCGTGTGCATAGGAAATTTTTGAAATTACTGCATTCCCCAACCGTGGTATCAGAGCCAGGTTTATGCGTAGATGTTATATGCATGAGTAGAACACAAAGGAGTTGTGGGCGTGGGTATATACATATTGCTTGCCGTCACTAGTTGATTCTTGATTCAGCAGTATTGTTGGATGAAGCGGCTTAGACCGACATTACGCGTACGCTTACGCGAGACTGGTTCTATCGACGTGCTTCACACATAGGTGGCTAGTGGGTGTCTATTTCTCCAACTTTAGTTGAATCAGATTCAATGAACAGGGTTCTTTCTGAAGATCAAAAAGCAATCACTATACCGCGTTGTGGTTTTTGATGTGTAGGTAAGAACGATTTTTGCTCAGCCCGTAGTAGCCACGTAAAACTTGCAACAACAAAGTAGAGGACGTCTAACTTGTTTTGGTAGGGCTTGTTGTGATGTGATACGGTCAAGACGTGATGAGATATAAGTTGTTGTATGATATGATCATGTTTTGTTGAAGTTGTCAGCAACTGGCAGAAGCCTTATGGTTGTCTCTTTATTGCATAAGATGCAAGCGCCAAATAATTGCTTTACTTTATCGCTATGCGATAGCAATAGTTGCAAGAGCAATAGTTGGCGAGATGACCATGTGATGACATGTTGATAGAGATCAAGATGATGAAGATCATGGTGTCATGCCGGTGACGATAGAGACCATGACGGTACTTTGGAGATGGAGATCAAAGGCGCAAGATGATCATGGCCATATCATGTCACATATTTTGATTGCATGTGATGTTTATCCTTTATGCATCTTATTTTGCTTAGTTCGACGGTAGCATTATAAGATGATCTCTCACTAAATTTCAAGGTATAAGTGTTCTCCCTGAGTATGCACCGTTGCAACAGTTCGTCATGCCGAGACACCACGTGATGATCAGGTGTGATAGGCTCTACGTTCACATACAACGGGTGCAAGCCAGTTTTGCACACGCGGAATACTCGCGTTAAACTTGACGAGCCTAACATATGCAGATATGGCCTCGGAACACTGGAGACCGAAAGGTCAAGCGTGAATCATATAGTAGATATGATCAACATAGTGATGTTCACCATTGAAAACTACTCCATCTTGAGGGAGTCCTGGATTAGGGGGTCTCCGGACAGCCGGACTATATCCTATGGCCGGACTGTTGGACTATGAAGATACGAGATTGAAGACTTTGTCCCGTGTCCGGATGGGACTCTACTTGGCGTGGAAGGCAAGCTAGGCAATACGGACATGTATATCTCCTCCTTTGTAACTGACCTTGTGTAACCGTAGCCCCCTCCGGTGTCTATATAAACCGGAGGGTTTTAGTCCGTAGGACAACATATAATCATACCATAGGCTAGCTTCTAGGGTTTAGCCTCTCTGATCTCGTGGTAGATCAACTCTTGTAATACTCATATCATCAAGAAGAACAATCAAGCAGGACGTAGGGTATTACCTCCATCAAGAGGGCCCGAACCTGGGTAAACATCGTGTCCCTTGCCTCCTGTTACCATCCGCCTTAGACGCACAGTTCGGGACCCCCTACCCGAGATCCGCTGGTTTTGACACCGACATTGGTGCTTTCATTGAGAGTTCCACTGTGTCGTCACCATAAGGCTTGATGGCTCCTTCGATCATCGCTAGTGATGCGGGCCAGGGTGAGGCTTTCCTCCCCGGACAGATCTTCGTATTCGGTGGCTTCGCACTGCGGGCCAATTCGCTTGGCCATCTGGAGCAGATCGAAAGCTACGCCCCTGGCCATCAAGTCAGATTTGGAAACTTGAACTACATAGCCGACATCCGCAGAGACTTGATCTTCACGGATTCGAGCCCATGCCGGACGCGCCGCACAGACACGACGAGCAAGACGTAACTCTGCCATCGGACAGTGTTTGGGAGATCGCATCCGCAGCCACTCTGGCCTTTAATCCGGAGCAAATCGCGCCATCCGAGAGCGGAGGGATAGACCCTGCCATGGAGGCCGCACTCTCAATGGCGATAGAGCGAGATACTGACTTCACCCCTTATGAGAGCCATGTCAACGAACCACTGGATTCATCTCTGGCCGTGGACTCCGATCGAGTCGCTCACATCCGTGCCCGTCGAGTCCGACTGGGCGCCGATCATGGAGTTCACCTCCGCGGATATCTTTCAGCACTACCTTTCGGAGATGTGCTAAATTCATTAAGGTCTCTCTCCCTATCAGGAGAACCTTGGCCGAACTATGTCTGGCTAGAATGGGATGCGGACGACGAAGAAATTTGCTGCCCACCCACCACCCACTTAGTAGCCACTTTCGATGACTTAACCGACATGGTCGACTTCAGCTCCAAAGACTTCGACAGTATGGACGACGAAGCCGGAGACGAACAGGAACCACCGCCCTCAGGGCGTTGGACCGGCACCTCATCATATGATATATACATGGTGGACACCCCCAAAGAAGGCAATGGCGAAGAGACAGCAGAGGATGACCCCTCCAAGAAGCAACCCAAGCACCGACGTCAGCGGCGCCACTCTAAGTCCCGCCACAGCAAGAGCAGTGATACCGGCAGAGGAGATAATAACACTCCGGATAGCGCCGAAGACAACAACAATCCCCTCCAGCACGGTGTAGTGCTAGAGGATGAACAAGCTAGCCCTCCAGAGCAGGAAGCAGACGGAGAACCGGAGGAGGACAATTGCATGCCTCTCTCTGAAGACGAGGTGAGGCTCGGCGACGATGATTTTATCATGCCTGAGGACCCCGTCGAGAAAGAGCGCTTCAAGAGCCGGCTTACGGCCACGGCAAATAGCCTGAAGAAAAAAAAGTAACAGCTTCAAGCCGATCAAGACTTGCTAGCAGACAGGTGGACCGAAGTCCTTGCGGCCGAGGAGTATGAACTCGAGCGCCTGTCCAAAAGTTACCCAAAACGCAGGTTGCTACCTCACCTCGAGGAGGAAGCATGGAAACCGCATTCACCAGTGTACGATGCGGCTGACCGGCCACTACGCGGCCGAGCCAGAGAGGCGTTTCAGCCTAAAGTTCAGACCGCACCCTGTCGCTACTCAGTCAAAAATACTAAGGCCCGGGGCAACACAGAGGACCTGCGAGACATCTTGGACAGTAAGGCAAAAATCGCAAGGTCAATATACGGGACACGGGCACATGCGCCCACACGGGACGATGATCGTCGCGTCGGATACACCAAGAGTAAATCCGGCCGGGCCGAATACAGCAAACAAGACTCATACGAACTACGTCGGGATATAGCCCGGCACAGAGGTGCCGCACACCCCCTATGCTTCACTGATGAAGTTATGAATCATGAATTCCCGGAGGGTTTCAAACCCGTAAATATCGAATCATACGATGGCACAACAGATCCCGCTGTATGGATTGAGGCTTTCCTCCTTCACATCCACATGGCTCGCGGTGATGATCTACATGCCATCAAGTACCTCCCACTAAAACTCAAAGGACCAGCTTGGCACTGGCTGAATAGCTTGCCAGCGGATTCCGTCAACAGTTGGGAGGATCTGGAAGACGCATTTATTGACAACTTCCAGGGCACTTATGTGCGGCCACCGGATGCTAATGACTTGAGCCACATAACCCAGCAGCCAGGGGAATCGGCCAGACAATTCTGGACACGGTTCCTGACTAAGAAAAATCAAATTGTAGACTGTACGGATGCAGAGGCCCTAGCGGCATTCAAGCATAACATCCGTGATGAGTGGCTCTCCCGCCACCTCGGCCAGGAGAAGCCGAAATCTATGGCAGCCCTCACGACACTCATGACTCGCTTTTGCGCGGGCGAGGACAGCTGGCTGGCTCACAGCAACAACACATCAAGGAATCCGGATACCTCGGATGCCAAAGATGCTAATGGTAGGCAGCATCGTAATAGACCAAAGCGCCACATTAACGGCGATAACACCGAAGATACGGCAGTCAATGCTGGATTCAGAGGCCCTAGATCCGGTCAGCGGAAAAAGCCATTTAAAAGAAATACTCCGGCTCCATCCAGTCTCGATCGCATACTGGATCGCTCGTGTCAAATCCACGGCACCCCCGACACGCCATGCAATCACACCAACAGAGAATGCTGGGTGTTCAAGCAGGCCGGCAAGTTAAATGCTGAGAACAAGGACAAGGGGCTGCATAGCGATGACGAGGAGGAGCCCCGCTGCCGAACACAGGAGGACAGAAGGGATTTCCCCCTCAAGTGAAGACGGTGAACATGATATATGCAATCCACATTCCCAAGAGGGAGCAGAAGCATGCACTAAGGGATGTCTATGCGATGGAGCCCGTCACCCCAAAGTTCAACCCATGGTCTGCTTGTTCGATCACCTTCGATCACAGGGACCACCCCACTAGCATCCGTCATGGCGGATCCACCGCACTGGTCCTAGACCCCATCATTGACGCGTTTCACCTCACCCGAGTCCTTATGGACGGCAGCAGCAGCCAGAACCTTCTTTATCAGCAAAATGGGTATCGATCCCTCGAGGATCAAACCCAGCAAAACCACCTTTAAAGGCGTCATCCCATGTTTAGAGGCCCATTGCACAGGCTCAATCACACTGGAAGTGGTCTTTGGATCACCGGATAACTTCCGAAGCGAAGAGTTAATCTTCGACATCGTCCTGTTTCGCAGTGGCTATCATGCACTGCTCGGACGGACACCATTTGCAAAATTCAATGCAGTGCCGCATTACGCGTACCTCAAGCTCAAGATGCCGAGACCTCGCGGGGTCATAACAGTAAATGGAAACACAGAACGCTTGCTCTGTACGGAAGAGAACACTGCAGCCCTTGCAGCAGAGGCACAAAGCAGCCTGTTCAGGCAGACCACTCATTCGGCGTCACAGCCCCCGGACACCTTCAAGCGAGTCCGGAACAAGCTGCAACAAGATCGCCTGGCACAATCAGAGCTCGCCTAGCAATCCGGGCCCCGTCCCAGTCCCAGTGAAGCGACGAAATCCGTGCCGCGCGTACATAACTACGCATTGAAAAAACCATGGACATAGGCGGGGGCACAATCCGTACACGCCCCGCATTGTGGCTTAACCACACTAGGGGTTGTATACCTTTGACATTCCTTTTCTCTTTCAGGGCCTAACTCTTTGGAAGCCCTTTCTGGCAGTACGATTGTCGGACACATTCCGGAAGCAACAATCAAGGCGGCAAGAAGCTAAGATGAACACGGGAACCGCCAGGTGGTCTCTAGTAATACTTGATATACCCGCTTTTCACTATTTATGCGTAGCTTGCCCTGGGATAGGACATTTCGAATTGTCCTACTTTATGGATTGTCCTACTTTATGCTTATTGCACTACTTGTACCGGTACGCTTCGACGTATTCTTCAAATAACAATGCATATCATTAATCTGTCATTGCATTATTTAAGTTTTTTTCTTTCTCTTATATGTCCATTTGCGACAATCCGCACCCGCACGTTCGGGTACGGTCAGTATGCTAGGGGCTCTCGTTTACCCCACAATACGGCGCAAGAAGTCCAAACACTTTCGACAGTGCGGCACCCCGAACTTATAGCATTATATGCATCAGCTCCGAATCATGTCTTCGGTCAAATGTTGGATTGCCGGCTCCCATGCTTTGGTACCTTACGTTCCGCTATATCGGCTAAGGTAGCAGTGGGAGAACTACTGCGATTGTGTCCCGGTTCTTCCGGATGAGCACCTTAGTAGAGAAAGCCAAAAACTGACTGTCATGATAAGGCGAGAGACTAGTCGCTGTTGGAGAGGTCTCAAGTCCTTCAAGACATTTTCTGCTTCGGGCGAGGAGTCAACCTTGTCTAGCTTAGGCGTGTATAGCGCCCCATATTCGGCCCTCCGAATACCAGGGGCTTTGCCAAATTTTAAAATCATAGACTTCTATGGCTAAGTGAGAGTGATAAAGCAATATAGTTCGATTGCCTGGTTCGTTGCACTGAATACCTCCCTTGAAGGACCCAAAATTGGGGTAAAGAGTGTTTAGATTTGCCCCGAACACCCCAGTACTAGTTACATGGGGGTAGAAGCCGACGACTGGCCAAATCTCAGATTTTATAAACGGCCGCACAGAAGGTAATATTTTAAATTAAGACAGCGTCGCATGGCGCAAAAGAACTCGTTTCATATTACAGGATCACATGGGCATGTTCATTCAAAAATTACATCCTTGGCACACTCATCTGGCACTAAGCGGGAACCCTTTAGGACACTTTCATAGTAATTCTCGGGGCAGCGATGCTCCTTGGCCTCCGGCGGCACCTCCTTCACCAGCTTCACAGCGTCCAGCTTCGCCCAGTGCACCTTCGCCCGGGCAAAAGCCCTGCGTGCACCCTCGATGCAGACGAATCGCTTGATGACTTCAAGCCGTGGGCAGGCTTCCACAAGCCGCCTCACCAGACCGAAGTAGCTGCCAGACAGGGGCTCGCCAGGCCACATCCGGACTATAAGGCCCCTCATGGCCTGTTCGGCCGCCTTGTGAAGTTCGACCAACTTCTTCAGTTGGTCGCTCAAGGGCACGGGATGTTCGGTCCCAGTATACTGAGACCAGAACAACTTCTCCGTTGAGCTCCCCTCCTCAGCCCGGTAAAACTCCGCGGCATCTAGTACACTGCGGGGATGATCTGCAAACGCTCCTGGAGAGCTCCGAACTCGGGTAAGAAAAAGGAAAGTCTCCTTCACATGCTTGCTTTGCATATTGAATGCCTTACCCGCTGCTATCTTCTTCACCGAGTCAATCTCCTTGGCGCTCTGGACGCTTTCAAGCGCCTGCGCGAGCTCGGACTCTCGCATCTTGGAGTCAAGCTCCAAGGACTCGTGCTTTTTGGCGAGAGCCTCGAGCTCTTGTTGCACCTCGCCTACCCGGGCTTCTTGTTTCTCCCGTTCCATGCATTCTTTGGCCGTTTTGTCTTCGGCCTCGGACAACGCCTTCCTCAGGGTCTCCACCTCGGTCGTGGCCCCTAAAAAAATTCATGATGATCCTATTACTTTACACCCGAACTTCTTTTTAACTATATAGACAGGGGTATATCTTACCTTTGCTCTCTTCGAGCTGCCTCTTGGTAAGGCCGAGCTCGTCCTCGGACTGCTTCAGGGCCTGCTTCAGCGCAGAGACCTCCGCAGTACGTGCGGCAGTGGCTAGCAGTGACGCCTGCACATACACATAGACATACTCTAATTAGACTCCTGAGTTATCATTTGGTCCTCTATTCGGCTTTTCTTCACGAACACCGAACAGAGCATCAGGGGCTACTATCTATGCGGTAATATTTTCTTATATTTTGATTGCTTACCTCAAAGCCTGTTAGGAGGCTGGCGCAAGCTTCGGTCAGTCCGTTTTTGGCGGACTGAACCTTCTCGACCACCGCACTCATAATAGTGTGGTGCTCTTCTTCGATGGAAGCGCTGCGAAGCGCTTCCAGCAGGTTGTCCGGTGCCTCTGGTTGGACAGAGGACACCGGCACGGATGGTTGGCCCCCCTTAATGGGGGACCGCCTGCCGGAGTCCGAAACCATCGAAGGTTCCGGTGCAGTGTCCGGCTGGGACCCGAACTCGAAGCCCGTAGGAGCCTCGCTCCCTTGGTACCCAGGGTCCGGGAAGTCACCGCGAGGCGCCCCCAGGACCACCTCCCCTTGGCTCAGTGCCTTTTGAGACAACACCTCGACGTTGTCCGTAGGGAGAGGGGTGGAAGCGGTCGGAGGAGAACCGCTGTTCATATCCGACGAGCCCAAAGAGCCGCTCAACGAGGGTACGTGGAGATGAGCCCGGGACGGACTGCATAATCATGTTTGGCATGAGTAAAGGCAGTACAATAAAACATACCATGAAGTACTATGGTGTCCGGACACTTACGACTTCGCCAGGGGCTTGTCCCTGGGTAGCCACTCGTCGCCGCTGTCGGCGGCCGTCGTGGCACAGTCTGGAGGGAGGGTCCTTCCCTTCTTGGACCCTTCGGCCTCCCCGGATGGGTCGGCCTTCCTTTTCTTGTCTCCCCCGGCTGGGTGGGGGACTTTTCTCCTCTTCCTCCTTGTTTCCGTGGGAGGAGTGCGCGTCGGAGTCATCGGACGATGAGTCCGATATAACCTTGCACCGGAGACCCTTTCGGGTCCCCGTGGCCTTCTTCTTGGTCTTCTTTGCCGGCACCTCGTAAGGTGCCGGAGTCAGCATCTTCGTTAGAAGAGCGTCTGCAGGATCTTCAGGCAGGGGGGCTGGACAATCAAGCTGCTCCGCTGTCTCTATCCAGTCCTGTTTGGCATGGAAGCTTAGATCCAGCACATAACTAAACCGGGGAAAATAAATACCCTGAGAGATATAAAAGCCTACCGGATGGGTGTGGCGCTTTGCGCTGAGTCCGCGGTCCTTGGTGTGGGAAGGAGGCACCTCAGCGCCTTTGAATAGCACCCTCCAAACGTCCTCGTGCATCATGTTGAAGAGCTCTCGCAGCGTTTGGTGCTGGGCCGGGTCGAACTCCCACAAATTGAATGCCCGTTGTTGGCATGGGAGAATCCGGCGAAAGAGCATGACCTGGACCATGTTGACGAGCTTGATTTTCTTTCTCATCATGTTCCTGATGCAGGTTTGGAGTCCGGTCAGCTCTACCGAAGAACCCCAGGACAGGCCCTTGTCTTTCCAGGAAATGAGCCGCGTGGGGAATCCAGATCGAAATTCGGGGTCCGCCACCCAGTTGGTGTCACGCGGCTCGGTGATGTAGAACCACCCTGATTGCCACCCCTTTATGGTCTCCACATAGGAGCCCTCTAGCCAGGTGACGTTGCGCATTTTGCCCGCCATGGCGCCTCCGCACTCTGCTTGCTGGCCTACCACCACCTTCGGTTTGACATTGAAGGTTTTTAGCCATAGGCCGAAGTGGGGCCTGATGCGGAGGAAGGCCTCGCACACGACGATAAATGCCGAGATGTTGAGGATGAAATTGGGGGCCAGATCATGAAAATCCAGCCCGTAGTAGAACATGAGCCTGCGGACAAACGGGTGGAGAGGAAACCCCAGTCCATGGACAAAATGGGGAAGAAAAACTACATTCTCATGGGGTTCGGGCGTTGGGATGATCTGCCCCGCATTTGGCAGTCGGTGCGCGATATCCGCGGCCAAGTATCCGGCTTCCCGTAACTTTTTGATGTTCTCCTCCGTGACGGAGGAGACCATCCACTTGCCTCCTGCTCCGGATATGCTTGGAGTGGTTAGAGAAGAAGAACGCGAGCTTGGGCACTAGAGCTCGAGTGTGCGGGAATGGGTAAGCGAGAAGGAAGAAGGCGTGGGTGAAAAAAGGTAAATCTTTGCCCCTTTATAAGGGCGGAAGAGGCGATGTGTCTCCCACTTGCCTGGCAAAACCGCTTATTCCCCAGGCGCCGTAATTGATGGTGCGGTTGGGTTACACACATTTGTATTGATGAGAATCCCGTGATAAGGGGAACATGATCTCGGCTTTGACAAGACGTGTCAAGGAAACTGCCTCACGTTATGTGCGGAGCTGGTTAAGAAAAGCGGTTCGAATAAAAACCGAGCCATGGTGTAATGTCATGCTGCTAAGACATGTCAACAGATTAGATTTGTGGCAATATTATTCTCTCTACGGCGGTATGCGAAACTTATTTTGCAGGGTCGGACACTATCCTTGTATTTCAAATTCTTCCATGGTGTATTCGGAGGAGGAACCCGCCTTGCAATGCCGAAGACAACACTGCGCGCCGGACTCATCATCATTGAAGTCTGGTTTAGGGGATACTGAGGGGTCCTGGATTAGGGGGTCTCCGGATAGCCGGACTATATCCTTTGGCCGGACTGTTGGACTATGAAGATACGAGTTTGAAGACTTCGTCCCGTGTCCGGATGGGACTCTACTTGGCGTGGAAGGAAAGCTAGGCAATACGGACATGTATATCTCCTCCTTTGTAACCAACCTTGTGTAACCCTAGCCCCCTCCGGTGTCTATATAAACCGGAGGGTTTTAGTCTGTAGGACAACATATAATCATACCATAGGCTAGCTTCTAGGGTTTAGCCTCTCTGATCTCGTGGTAGATCAACTCTTGTAATACTCATATCATCAAGAACAATCAAGTAGGACGTAGGGTATTACCTCCATCAAGAGGGCCCGAAGCTGGGTAAACATCGTGTCCCCTGCCTCCTGTTACCATCTGCCTTAGACGCACAGTTCGGGACCCCCTACCCGAGATCCGCCGGTTTTGACACCGAGACATCTCATGTGATGATCGGACATGGTTTAGTTGATTTGGATCACGTGATCATTTAGATGACTAGAGGGATGTCTATCTAAGTGGGAGTTCTTAAGTAATATGATTAATTGAACTTTAATTTATCATGAACTTAGTCCTGATAGTATTTGCATAACTATGTTGTCGATCAATAGCTCGCGATGTAGCTCCCCGTTTATTTTTGATATGTTCCTAGAGAAAAACTATGTTGAAAGATGATAGTAGCAATGATGCGGACTAGGTCCGTGATCTGAGGATTATCCTCATTGCTGCACAGAAGAATTATGTCCTTGATGCACCGCTAGGTGACAGACCTATTGTAGGAGCAGATGCAGACGTTATGAATGTTTGACAAGCTTAGTATGATGACTACTTGATAGTTGAATGCACCATGCTTTAGGACTTAGAACCGGGACTTCAAAAATATTTTGAATGCCATGGAGCATATAAGATGTTACAAGAGTTGAAATTGGTATCTCGTACCCGTGCCAAGAGGTATGAGACCTCTGATAGTACTTTGCCTACAAGATGGAGGAGAATAGCTCAACGAGTGAGCATGTGCTCAGAATGTCTGAGTACTACAATCACTTGAATCAAGTGGGAGTTAATCTTCCCGATAAGATAGTGATTGACAGAGTTCTATAGTCACTATCACCAAGTTACTAGAACTTCATGATGAACTATAATATGCAAGGGATAACGGAAACGATTTCCAAAGCTTGTCGCAATGCTGAAATCGGCGAAGGTAGAAATCAAGAAAAAGCATCAAGTGTTGATGGTTGACAAGACCACTAGTTTCAAGTAAAATGGAAAGGGAAAGAAAGGGAACTTCAAGAAGAATGACAAGCAAGTTGCCACTCTCATGAAGAATCCCAAAGCTAGACCCAAGCGTGAAACTGAGTGCTTCTACTTCAAAGGAAATGGTCATTGGAATTAGAACTGCCCTAGATACTTGGCGTATAAGAAGGATGGCAAAGTGAACAAAGGTATATTTGATATACATGTTATTAATGTGTACTTTACTAGTATTTATAGCAAACCCCTCGGTATTTGATACTAGTTCAGTTGCTAAGAGTAGTAACTCAAAATGGGAGTTGCAAAATAAACAAAGACTAGTTGAGGACGAGGTGACGATGTGTGTTGGAAATGATTCCAAGGTTGATAAGATCATCATCGCACACTCCCTTTACCTTCGGGATTAGTGTTCAACCTAAAATAAATGTTATTTGGTGTTTGCGTTGAGCATAATATGATTGGTCATGTTTATTGCAATATGGTTATTCATTTAAATCAAAGAATAATTTTTATTTTGTTTACATGAATAAAACCTTCTGTGGTCATACACCCAAGGTGAATGGTTTATTGAATCTCGATCGTCGTGATACACATATTCATAATATTGAAGCCAAAAGATGCAAAGTTAATAATGATAGTGCAACCTATTTGTGGCACTGCCGTTTAGGTCATATTAGTGTAAAGCGCATGAAGAAACTCCATGATGATGGACTTTTGGAATCACTTTATTATGAATCACTTGATGTTTGTGAACCATGCCTCATGGGCAAGATGACTAAGACTCCGTTCTCCGGAACAATGGAGCGAGCAACTGACTTATTGGAAATAATACATACTGATGTACGCGATCCGATAAGTGTTGAGGCTCACTGCGGGTATCATTATTTTCTGACCTTCACAGATGATTTGAGCAGATATGGGTATATCTACTTAATGAAACATAAGTCTGAAACATTTGAAAAGTTCAAAAAAATTCAGAGTGAAGTGGAAAATCATCGTAACAAAAAAATATAAAGTTCCTACGATCTGATTGCGGAGGCGAATATTTGAGTTACGAGTTTGGTCTTCATTTGAAACAATGTGGAATAGTTTCGCATCTCACGCCACCCGGAACACCATAGCATAATGGTGTGTCCGAACATTGTAATCGTACTTTATTGGATATGGTGCGATCTATGATGCCTCTTACCGATTTACCACTATCATTTTGGGGTCATGCATTAGAGACAGCTGCATTCATGTTAGATAGAGCACCATCTAAATCTGTTGAGATGACAGTATATGAACTATGGTTTGGCAAGAAACCAAAGTTTTCATTTCTTAAAGTTTGAGGTTGTGATGCTTATGTGAAAAAGTTTCAAACTGATAAGCTCGAACCCAAATCAGAGTCGTGTGTCTTCATAGGATACCCAAAAGAAACTGTTGGGTACACCTTCTATCACAGATCAGAAGGAAAGATATTTTGTTGCTAAGAATGGATCCTTTCTAGAGAAGGAGTTTCTCTCGAAATAATTGAGTGGGGGGAAATTAGAACTTGATGAGGTAATTGTACCTTCTCCCGAATTGGAAAGTAATTCATCACAGAAATCAGTTCCAGTGATTCCTACACCAATTAGTGAGGAAGCTAATTATGATGATCATGAAACTTCAGATAAGTTACTGCCGAGCCTCGTAGGTCAACTAGAGTATGGTCCGCACCAGAGTGGTATGGTAATCATGTTCTGGAAGTCATGTTACTAGACCATGACGAACCTACGAACTATGAGGAAGCGATGATGAGCCCAGATTCCGCAAAATGGCTTAAGGCCATGAAATCTGAGATGGGATCCATGTATGAGAACAAATTATGGGCTTTGATTGACTTGCCCGATGATCGGTGAGTCATTGAGAATAAATGGATCTTCAAGAGGAAGACGGATGCTAATAGTAGTGTTACTATCTATAAAGCTCGAATTGTCGCAAAATATTTTCGACAAGATCAAGGTGTTGATTACGATGAGATTTTCTCACTCGTATCGATGCTTAAAAGTCTATCGAATCATGTTAGCAGTTGCCACATTTTATGAAATCTGGCAAATGGATGTCAAAACTGCATTCCTTAATGGATTTCTTAAAGAAGTGTTGTATATGATGCAACCAGAAGGTTTTGTCAATCCTAAAGGTGCTAACAAAGTGAGCAAGCTCCAGCGATCCATCTATGGACTGGTTCAAGCATCTCAGAGTTGGAATATATGCTTCGATAAAGTGATCAAAGCATATGGTTTTATACAGACTTGCGGTGAAGCCTGTATTTACAAGAAAGTGAGTGGGAGTAGTACATCATTTCTGATAAGTACATGTGAATGACATATTGTTGATCGGAAATAATGTAGAATTTTCTGGAAAGCATAAAGGAGTGTTTGAAAGGAGTTTTTCAAAGAAATACCTCGGTGAAGCTACTTACATATTGAGCATCAAGATCTATAGAGATAGATCAAGACGCTTGATATATTTTCAATAAGTACATACCTTGACAAGAGTTTGAAGTAGTTCAGAATAGAACAGTCAAAGAAGGAGTTCTTGCATGTGTTGCAAGGTGTGAAGTTGAGTAAAGACTCAAAACCCGACCATGCAGAAAGTAGAAAGAGAATGAAAAGTCATTCCCTATGCCTCAGTTATAGGTTCTATAAAATATGCTATGTTGTGTACCAGACCTATTGTGTACCTCACCATAAGTTAGGCAAGAGGGCAAAATAGTGATCCAGGAGTGGATCATTGGACAGCGGTCAAAAATATCCTTAGTGGAATAAGGAAATTAATGTTTCTCGGTTATGGAGGTGACAAAGAGTTCGTCATAAAGAGTTACATTGATGCAAGCTTTGACACCGATCTGGATGACTCTAAGTCTCAATCTAGATACATATTGAAAGTTGGAGAAATTAGCTAGAGTAGCTCCGTGCAAAGCAGTGTAGACATAGAAAATTTGCAAAATACATATGGATCTGAATGTTGTATACCCAACTTCTCTCACAAGCAAAACATGATTACTCTTTGGGTGTTAATCACATAGAGATGTGAACTAGATTATTGACTCTAGTAAATCCTTTGGGTATTAGTGACATGGAGATGTGAACTATTGGTGTTGATGACATGACGATGTGAACTAGATTATTGACTCTAGTGCAAGTGGGAGACTGAAGGAAATATGCCCTAGAGGCAATAATAAAGTTGTTATTTATATTTCCTTATATCATGATAAATGTTTATTATTCATGCTAGAATTGTATTAACTGGAAACTTAGTACATGTGTGAATACATAGACAAACAGAGTGTCACTAGTATGCCTCTACTTGACTAGCTTGTTAATCAAAGATGGTTAAGTTTCCTAGCCATGGACAAAGAGTTGTCATTTGATAAGCAGGATCACATCATTAGAGAATGATGTGATTGACTTGACCCATCCGTTAGCTTAGCACGATTATCGTTACAGTTTCATTGCTACTGCTTTCTTCATGACTTATACATGTTCCTCAGACTATGAGATTATGCAACTCCTGAATCCCAGAGGAACACCTTGTGTGCTATCAAACGTCACAACGTAACTGGGTGATTATAAAGATGCTCTACAGGTGTCTCTGCTGGTGTTTGTTGAGTTGGCATAGATCAAGATTAGCATTTGTCACTCCGTGTATCAGAGAGGTATATCTGGTTCCTCTCGATAATGCACGTCACTATAAGCCTTGCAAGCATTGTGACTAATGAGTTAGTTGTGGGATGATGCATTACGGAACGAGTAAAGAGACTTGCCAGTAACGAGATTGAACTAGGTATGAGGATACCGACGATCGAATCTCGGGCAAGTAACATACCGATGGCAAAGGGAACAACGTATGTTGTTATGCGGTTTAACCGATAAAGATCTTCGTAGAATATGTAGGAGCCAATATGAGCATCCAGGTTCCGCTATTGGTTATTGACCGGATGTGTCTCGGTCATGTCTACATAGTTCTCGAACCCGTAGGGTCCGCACACTTAACGTTTGATGACGATTTATATTATGAGTTATGTGATTTGATGACGGAAGTTTGTTCGGAGTCCCGGATGAGATCGGGGACATGACGAGGAGTCTCTAAATGGTCGAGAGGTAAAGATCAATATATTGGAAGGCTATATTCGGACATCGGAAAGGTTCCGAGTGATTGGGGTATTTTTCGGAGTACCGGAGAGTTACGGGAATTCACCGGGAGAAGTATTGGGCCTTATTGGGCAATACGGGGATAGAGGAGGCAGGCCAAAGGGAAGGAGGCGCGCGCCCCCCATGGGTCCGAATTGGACTAGGGGAAAGGGGGCGGCGCCCTCCCCCCCTTGCCCTTTCCTACTCCCTCTCTCTTTCCCTCTTTCTTCTCTCCTACTCCGGAAAGGAAAGGGGGAATCCTGCTAGGACTTGGGAGTCCTAGTAGGACTCCCCACACTTGGCGCGCCCCCTCTAGGGCCGGTGTCGGTGTCAAAACCGGCGGATCTCGGGTAGGGGGTCCCGAACTGTGCGTCTAGGCCGGATGGTAATAGGAGGCAAGGGACACAAAGTTTTACCTAGGTTCGGGCCCTCTCGATGGAGGTAAAACCCTACGTCCTGCTTGATTAATATTGATGATATGGGTAGTACAAGAGTAGATCTACCACGAGATCAGATAGGCTAAACCCTAGAAGCTAGCCTATGGTATGATTGTTGTTGTGTATGTTGTCCTACAGACTAAAACCCTCCGGTTTATATAGACACCGGAGAGGGTTAGGGTTACACAAAGTCGGTTACAATGGTAGGAGATCTGCATATCCGTATCTCCAAGCTTGCCTTCCACGCCAAGGAAAGTCCCTCCCGGACACGGGATGAAGTCTTGAATCTTGTATCTTCATAGTCCAGGAGTTCGGCTGAAGGTATAGTCCGGCCATCCGGACACCCCCTAATCCAGGACTCCCTCGGTAGCCCCTGAACCAGGCGTCAATGATGACGAGTCCGGCGCGCAGATTGTCTTCGGCATTGCAAGGCGGGTTCCTCCTCCAAGTACTTCATAGAAGATAAAGATAGTGTCCGGCTCTGCAAAATAAGTTTCCACATATTTCCATAGAGAGAATAATATTTACACAAATCTAATCTGCTGACGTATTCCGTAGTGTGACACACCACGGCCAAGCCTTTATCCGAGTCGTTTCATTATCCCACCTCAACGCGTCATGCGAGGCAGTTTCCTTGCACGTCTTGTTAAAGCAGAGATCGTGTCCCCTTATTCCGGGATTCTCATCAATACGGGCGTGGGTAACCCAACCGCTTCTAGGACTCCTAGATTATAGGCAAGTCCAAACGGACACGGAGAGGACGCTTGATATTCACCCTCTTTATAAAGGGACAAGGCTTTTATTTTTTCCTCCCGTGCTCAATCGAATCCTTCCCCCACCTTAAGCTCAAGCGCCCAAAGTTTAGGTCAGGTGCTCCGAACCTTCAGTCATGTCCGGATCTAGCCTTCAAGGTCGATGGGTGCCTTCCTCCGTCACGGAAGAAGACATCAAAAAGTTGAGGGAGGCCAGATGTCTGACCGCCGAGATTTTGCATCGGCTGCCTCCCCGAGGGCAGGCCGTCCCTACCCCTGAACCCAACGAGAACGTCGTGTTCGTCTCCCACTTCCTCCGAGGTCTAGGCCTTGCTCTGGATTCTTTCGTCAGGGGTTTGATGTTTTACTACGGGCTAGACTTCCATGATCTAGCTCCGGACTCCTTTCTTCATATCACGACATTTATCGTCGTGTGCGAGGCCTTCCTTCGGGTTACCCCTCACTTTGGCCTATGGCTCAAGACCTTTGAAGTGAAGCCGAAGATGATCGTGGGACAACATGCAGTGTGCAGAGGCGCCTCAATACGCAAGAAGACGGGAGCTCCGTGGCCCAAAGGTTCCATCCCAGAGGTGTCTGAATTGTGGCAATAGGAGCGGTTCTACATCACGGCTCCTAGAAGTGCCAAGTGGGCGGCCGCCCCTGTTTTCCGCTCGGGCCCTCCACCACAACTAATGTCATGGATCAGCAGAGGTCTGAGCTGGGGTCCATCCAAGGACGTGCCTATACTGCAAAGCCGCATTCGAGATCTCTTCAATGGAGATTTCAGTTTGGTTGCGGTAATAAAAGTTATGCTGGTTCGTCAAGTCTAGCCTTGCAAACGCCGGCCTCTTCGCCTGTGGGAGTTCAATCCCAAGGGACCGCGTGTCATTCAAAATTTTCTCAGCCTGATGCACGAGGAGATGTACAAGTCATTCTTCGGACCTCAGGTGGAGTGTCCGGAAATCAACGAGGACGTGGGCCTGAGTAGTAACCGCGCCGCCGAACAGGTAAGGCATCTTCTGGCCGAACATACTATCTTTCCCTTGTTACGAAGTTATTTCTGAGAGTTCGCTTTTTGACCAGGACTAGCTAACAAAGGCGAAGTTGATTCGGTGTTCGGCCCCCCTCCCCGAGGGTTTGGAAAATCCGGTATTGGAAAAGATGCTCTAGACCGCACCTTGCCCGGAGCCCTTGAAGGAAGATACTGTGGAGAATAATGCGGGCGGAAGCGGGACCGCAATGCTGCCCATTCTAGCCGAGGGAGCGAGCGTCTCCATGAAGGAAGACGACCAAAAGAGGAAAAGGGCTGCGCCCGAGGATTCGGAAGCCGAAGCTTCCAAACGGGAGAAGAAGTCTTCCACAGAGGGTCCTACCTTGGGGGGCGCTGTTGCCGCACAAAGTCCACGGGGGGATCAATTCTCCCGCGAGTCGTAAGTGACCCAAAATACTTTAATAGCACAGATATGCCATCTTTTTCTTCTGAGAAAATAACCACCGCATATATTTTTGCAGTTCGAGCCTTAGCCCCTCTCAAATGAGCTCGTCTTCGGGGGATCTTCTTCCAGAGATGATGGAGAGCGAAACGCCTCCTCTGGACTCCTCCACTCCAGAAGTGGGCGACCCTGAAGTGTCGTCGTGGAGGGCCTCTCCGAGTCCGGTGAGGCTAGAAGATAATCCCATTGACCCCCGAAGCTCCCAGTGTCCGGCTCCCGAAGAGAGCAAACAAAAGAGTCCGGCACCGTCTAGTGTGCGATCGGATGTTCTGAGGGAGTTGGTGGGGCGAGCGGCCATCTCAGATGAACACAATGTGCTGATGAATACGGTGATGGAGAGAATATCGTCCGCCGAAAGCGGATTGCATGAAGCTTTTATGAGTCTACTGACAGGCTTTGAGGTACGTAAAATAATGTATGATAGTCCTGCACATGCTAGGTGTCCCCTGTGTAGATAGTAGCCCCTGAGACTCTGGTTGTCGTCAGAAACGACGACGAACAGAGGATCACATTCCCAGGTAATAACCATACTGCCTCTATGTGCAGGTGATGGAAGCTCCGGTGGCTAGCCGGACTAGCGAGTTTGCCCATTTAGAATGACATTTGGATGCGGCAGACGCCGACATTGAGCTTGTTAACAAAAGGCTTGACGAGGCACAGGGTAAGTGTCATTATCTGGTAAACACCACAATAGGAAGAGCAGCATGATGCAAACATCTTTAATATGTTGTGACTACAGATGGAGTTGCCACTATCGAAGCCTTGCGGGCAGAACTTGCCTGAGCCAAGGAACAAGCGAGGTTGGGTAATGCGGCTGCTTTGAAGGCGGCCGAAGAGTTGCAAGCCGAGAAGGTCGCGCATGGCGAGAGCCGAGACAAGATGGCCATAGAATTAAAAGCCGCTGTCGACCGTTGTCGGGTTCTTGAAAAGGAAAACCAAGCGAAGGCATCGGACCTTGAGAAGGCTGCTGTGACGAAAAAAGACCTCCGCTCTGCTATGAGGGCAAAGAAGGAGGAGCTGCGGGAAGCCGGGGATATTGTAGAAGGGAAATCCTTTATGTTGCAGAGGAAGTTCGGAGATCCACGGTATGCCCCTCTGGATCGGCTGTGGAGTTCGGAGGATGTGTATATGGATTTGGCGGCAAGCGCTGCTGATGCGGCCAAGTACTTCCAGGGGCAGATGGACCGTGAAGTAGACCAGCTGTTTTGGAGCCAATTCCATTCTCCCGAGCGTCCACTTTCATTGACTCACCAATTGGCCGAATGGGCCGAACTAAATAGGTTGTCCGGACTCTCCATGAGGTCTGTTGTGGATCGGCTATGGCCGAAAAGGTCAAAACCGAACAGCTATTTCAGCTTGGTGCAGCAGTTCCTTGACGTGGTGCCGCGCATTAATGCGATGAAGAGGTCGGCGTGCATAGAGGGCGCATGGATGGCCTTTGCCTGTGTTAAAGCATACTGGGCGGAGATGGATGCTACCACTATCGCAGTGCGGGATTCGTCCATAGGTCGAAGGGCTGCTGAGCACTACTTTGAAGAAGTTCTTGAGGGTGCTCGTTTGATAGAGACCCAGTGCTAAAAAATATTATGTTTGAGTGATATGTAATCTCATTGTAAGCGAAATGCTTTTTATAAATTTTTATAAGGCTATTTTTATACTTTTGCCTGAAAGTAATATGATGCCTCATGGGCGGCCGTTTATGTATACATGTGTATAACCTGAAAGATTGTAGTCGTCGGCTTCAACCCCCACGCATATAATGCGGAGGTGCTCGCAAAAACACGCGTTCACACTTAACCCAACGTCTTGGTCCTATTAAGGAGGTGATAGCGGAGCGGGCAAGGCAACCGGACTATAATGCTTTAGCACTTTCACTTAGCCATAGGAGTTTGACAGTGGGGCTACTAGATAGCCCCTGGTGGCTGCGCACTCTCCCAATTCCGGGGTGCGTACATGCCTGGCCGGAAAACGACCCTTCGTTAAGGCGGAGGAATTCTAACATTCCCACAGGTCATCGAGTGGTTGACCAGTCTCACGCTATATCATGACAGTCAGTTTTTGGCTTCTCTACTGAGGTGCTTGTCCGGATGAACCAGGGCACAATCGCAGTAGTTCTCCTGGTGCTACCTTAGCCGGTAAAGCGGAACGTAAGGCACCAAAACACAGGAGCCGGGCAAACCCAACATTTGACCAAAGACAATGATTCGGAGCTGATGCATATAGGGCCAAACTCGCGACGCTGAACACTCCCTAAGGTATTCGGTCTTTGTGGTATAAACCGGGCCTAAATAATGGCCTTTGTAAGAAGCCCCTTGTGTCCAGGTATGTGCATTGTTCTGCGTGGCCACATGCCAAGACGTCAGCATCCTTCTCAACGGTGGATATGTATCAACAAGAGACAGTAAAAAACGTTTACGCAGAGTCTTAATCTAAAAAGAATCCTTGGGGCGGGTCCCTGCTGCACGTCTGCGCCTGTGTCTCCGTTGTGCCGTATCCTGGACGGGTGTAGCATGATGATCGTCTGTAAAAGAGAGGAAGTTTAAGTGAAAAAGTTGTCGTGCAAAAAGATAGTTTTTAAAGAAACCATGTATAATTCAAGATGATAAGAAATTGCCACTCGTCTGTGCGTGTTGAGCCCCTTGTATTGACAAATAGGGGTGTGACCGTTTATTCGGTATAAGTAGCGGCGCCGGACTCGATTAGTTGTATCTAAGGTCTTGACGACCTACCGGATGCTTTCGCTTGTCCGGGCACCTTTAGTGTGCGGCTGCCAAGGCGGCCTCACTCTCTTCGGCGCGCAGAGATCGCTTGATATTTCCATGCACTTTGATGATGCCACGTGGACCGGGCATCTTGAGTGTGAGGGAGGCGTAGTGTGGTATTGCATTAAAGCGAGTGAAAGCTTCGCGTCCGAGCAGTGCTTGATAGACACTTTGAAACGGAGCGATGTGGAAAGTTAAATGCCTCACGACGGAAGTTATCGGGGGAGCCGAATATAACTTGTAGTAGGAGGGAGCCCGTACAACGAGCCCCTGGGCCTGCCGTTACTCCTTTAAAGGTAGTATTGCTATGGAGAATTTGTGTTGGGTCTAACCCCATCCCGCGGATTGTATCCTGATATATTAGGTTTAGGCTACTGCCGCCGTCCATTAGGACTCTTGTGAAGTGATATCCGCCAATTACTGGGTCTAATACCAAGGTAGCCCATCCTGCGTGTCGGATACTTGCTGAGTAATCGCGATGGTCGAAAGTGATCGGTTGAGATGACCAGTGGCAGGACTTCGTGGTGACAGGCACTTGGGTATATTTTCCTGGGAGTGCCGTGTTGTTTTTTCCCTTGATTACGTGTAACACGTTTCTTGTTTTGACTTCTGGTGGAAATTTCTTTTGTTCCCCTGTGTCTTGCTTGGGGGGCTCGTCCTCGTCTTCACTTGGTGTATCCTCCCCCTTGTGTATGGCGTTGAGCTTGTCGGACTGCTTGAAGACCCAACATTCTTTGTGGGTATGATTAGCAGGTTTACCAAGGGTACTATGAATCTGACATACTTGGTCCAAAATTTTGTTGAGGCTGGACAATTCATCCCTGGTGCCTTTAGGGGGCGGCTTTTGACCTGGCCGAGAGCTTTTGAATCCGGCATTTACTGTCGTGCCCTTCATGTTGTCTTCTTTATTCCGGCGTTTGTTATTGCTATTGCATCGTGATTTCCCGTTTCCATCTCTAACTTCAGATGTACTGGGGTCACTGGTGCTGCATCTGGCTAGCCAGCTGTCCTCACGCGCGCAAAAGCGGGTCATGAGGTTTGTTAATGCGGCCATCGTTCTCGGCTTATTTTGGCTGAGGTGTCTGGCAAGCCATTCGTCACAGATGTTATGCTTGAAAGCTGCCAAGGCTTCGGCGTCTGGACAGTCGACAATCTGGTTCTTTTTAGTAAGAAACCTGTTCCAAAGCTTTCGAGCTGACTCTCCGGGCTGTTGAGTTATATGACTCAAATCGTCCGCATCCGGAGGTCGGACATAAGTCCCTTGAAAATTTGCCCAAAAGGCGTCTTCGAGCTCTTCCCAACTTCCAATGGAGCTTTCGGGGAGGCCTTTGAGCCAGTGACGAGCTAACCCTTTGAGCTTGAGGGGTAGGTACTTGAGGGCGTGGAGATCATCTCCTCAAGCCATATGGATATGAAGGATGTAGTCCTCAATCCAGACCCCAGGGTCTGTTGTTCCGTCGTATGCCTCTATGTTTACGGGCTTGAATCCCTCTGGAAATTCGTGGTCCAGCACCTCATCGGTGAAACATAGGGGGTGTGCGACACCCCTGTAGCTGGGTGCACCGTGTTGTTCGTATGTTTGTTGTGTTGCATTGTATGCTGGGGCGCGCTTGCGTGGTCCATAGATGGATCTTGTTGCACCGTCCTTTGGGTGCGAGGCCTAGCATGGGTCGCGTATTGTATTGTGAGCGGCGTTTTATGCCGCTCTGTGTTGGTAGAGGGGTCGTCTATCCGACCAGGTGGCTGCTTTGTTGTTTGGTTGTGGGGGTTCTGAGGCCTCCTCATCGAATTCGGGTAGCAGATTCCGCTTTGGGTAGCTTTTGGAGGGGCGATTGTCGCCGTACCTTGCTACAGTGTTGAGTATTTTACTCCATCTGATTTCGAGTGTGTCTTGCGCGGCCTTGAGCCTTTGCTTCTGCTTTTTCAGACTCCTCGTGGTGGCAACAAGCCTTTTACGGGCAGTCTGCTGCTCCGGGTGTCTGTCTGGCGTTATGTCGTCCGGACCATTATCCTTGATAGGATTTGTTTGTTCGGTTCGATTATCCGGATTGCCGTTTTTCGGCAGCGGTTCGCCCTGCTCCAGCGCTGGGTCTGTGTGATCGCTATTTCTATCGAGGCGGGATTTGGGGCGGCGGTTGCGTCGCCGCTTTGACTGTTTTTTGAGGGAACAAGCCTTCGGTGCGTCCTTCCGCTCCTCGTCGTCATCTTTTGGTGCGTCCACCATGTATACGTCATATGACGAGGTGGCGTTCCAGGGCCCAATAGGCGCTGGTTCTTCATCGTCTCCTTCATCGGCATCCATACCGTCGATGTCTTCGGAGTCGAAGTCGAGCATGTCGGTTAAATCGTCGATAGTGGCTACAAAGTGGGTAGTGGGTGGGCTTTGAATTTCTTCATCGTCCGCATCCCAATCTCGCTGACCGTAGTCCGGCCAGGGCTCTCCTGACAAAGATAGAGACTTTAGTGATTTTATAATATCGCCAAAGGGCGAGTGCTGAAAGATGTCCGCGGCAGTAAACTCCATGATCGGTGCCCAATCGGATTCGATCGGCAGAGGCGTGAATGGTTTGGAGTCCGGAGAGGAGTCCGGCTCCTTGGAATCATGAGTCTCGCGGAGTGCGGGGCTGGTATTCGAGTCGATCGCCGTTAGGGTTGCAGCCCCCGAGGCGGCGTCCAACCACCCATCCTCGATCGGCGCGGTTGGCTCCAAATTAAGGGTCAAAGCCGATGCGGGTGCGGCCTTCAGGGCACTGTTAGGTGGGAGAGCTAGATCATGCTCGTCGTGGCAGTGCGGCGCACTCGACAGTGGCTCGAATTCGTAGAAGATCAAGTCCCCGCAAATGTCAGCCGTGTAGTTTAAACTTCCAAATCTGACCTGACGGCCAGGGGCATAGCTTTCGATCTGCTCTAGATGGCCAAGTGAATTGGCCCGCAGTGCGAAGCCGCCGAACACGAAGATCTGTCCAGGGAGGAAGGTCTCACCCTGGACTGCATCGCCATTGATGATCGTAGGAGCCATCAAGCCTGACAGCGACGACACAGAGGAACTCTCAATGAAAGCACCAATGTCGGTGTCAAAACCGGCGGATCTCGGGTAGGGGGTCTCGAACTGTGCGTCTAGGCCGGATGGTAACAGGAGGCAAGGGACACGAAGTTTTACCCAGCTTCGGGCCCTCTCGATGGAGGTAAAACCCTACGTCCTGCTTGATTAATATTGATGATATGGGTAGTACAAGAGTAGATCTACCACGAGATCGGAGAGGCTAAACCCTATAAGCTAGCCTATGGTATGATTGTTGTTGTGTATGTTGTCCTACGGACTAAAACCCTCCGGTTTATATAGACACCGGAGAGGGTTAGGGTTACACAAAGTCGGTTACAATGGTAGGAGATCTGCATATCCGTATCGCCAAGCTTGCCTTCCATGCCAAGGAAAGTCCCTCCCGGACACGGGACGAAGTCTTGAATCTTGTATCTTCATAGTCTAGTAGTCCGTCTAAAGGTATAGTCCAGCCATCCGGACACCCCCTAATCCAGGACTCCCTCAGCCGGCCTCCTCCTCCTCCCTCCTTTATATACGTGGGCAGAGGACACCCCAAAGGCACAACAAACAATTTCTTAGCCTTTTGCGGGCCCCCCTCCACAGTTACACATCTCGATCATATCATCGTAGTGCTTAGGTGAAGCCCTGCGCCGGTAACTTCATCATCACCATCGCCACACCATCGTGTTGATGGAACTCTCCCTCGGCCTCAACTGGATCAAAAGTACAAGGGACGTCATCGAGCCGAACGTGTGCAGATCACGGAGGTGCCGTACTTTCGGTACTAGGATCGGTCGGATCATGAAGATGTACAACTACATCAACCGTGTGTCATAATGCTTCCTCTTACGGTCTACGAGGGTACGTGGACAACACTCTTCCCCTCTTGTTACTATGCATCACCATGATAGATCTTGCGTGTGCGTAGGAATTTTTTGAAATTACTGCGTTCCCCAACATATGTCAAGAGGTTCATGCAACTGGACTCAACCGCCAAGAACATCATCAGTGGTCATCTGACCGAACGACAGTATGGCCATGTGAGTGCACTGGAAACTGCAAATCTAGTCTGGGACTGGCTGTCCAAGGTCAACAAAGGCATCTCAACTTAGAGAGACTCAAGAATTCATGTTCTTCACAATCTCTTCAACCGCTTCAAGAGGAATGACAATGAAAATGTCCCACTCACATTCGATCGCCTTGATGATATCACTAATGAGCTTCGTGCTCTTGGTGCCACTGAGATAACAAAGCATGAAATCGTGAAGAAGCTTCTGAGATCACTTGACAGCTCATTGACACTCTGGCCCTCATGATACAAGAATGTCCTGATTTCAGAGATCTGGATTCGTCTGACATACTTGAGAGGCTCAACACACATGAGTTCCATCTATTTGAGAAGAGAGACATCTACGGCCCCAACTATGGCCGAACCCGTGCTTTGAAGGCAAAGGCCGTTTCCTCATCTGAAGAAGAATCTGACTGCAGTTCTGAGGATCCTGAAAACATTGGAAGAGAGCTAGCAATGCTCATGAACAAGTTCCGGAAGTTCTCCAAAAAGAATCATTTCGTGAAGTCTTCGCCATCAAGTTCCAAGAATGATCAGGCTTCCACTCGTGAATAGAAGAAGAGAACATGCCACAAATGCAAGAATCCTGGCCGCTACATATTCGAGTGTCCTCAATGGGAAGGAAAAACAATCCAAGAAGAAGAAGAAGAGCAAGGAATATGATTCTTACGACAAGAAGAAGAAGGAATCTTTAAAGTCCTCTTCAAAGCCTTCATCAAAGTCTTCATCTCACAAGAAGAGCTCATCTGGCAAGGCTCGTGCGTTCATTACCAAGGAAATGGATTCAGAGGAGGAGTGTGCTTCTAAGGAGGTGAAGGTGGAGTCTGAGGAGGATTATGATTCAGGCGTGGCAAGCCTAGCTCCGGCTTCAGCATTCGTCGCCAAGTCCATCTTCAACACTGAAGACAATGGTTACGCCGCCAACGCTGAAGCCAATGATGAGGACAACTCTGCTCCAACTTACTGCTTCATGGCACGAGGTGCCAAGGTAAACTCACGCGATGCTTACTTTCAAACCTCTAGTGAAGATGACTCTGAGTGTGAATCCAAACCCAGCTATAAGACACTTGCTAAAATTGCAACTGAGCAACAAACTGCTATGGAACATATTAAAAAGTTGCTAGACAAGAGTGATGACCTGTTGGATGCGGAAATGAATTGAACTCAGTCCTTAATCAAAGACATCAAAAATCTTTGCGTTAAGTATGAGGAACTTGAGAGTCGTCATGGAACTCTCTCGGCCACTCATGAGAAGCTTTTCTATGATTATCTTTAAAGGAAGCAAGATCTAGAGAAACTGAGAGCGTCTCATGAAGATCTTTAAAAGGAGAACGATTCATTTCTAGCTCAACAGATCAGTTTCGTTTAGGAAGACTTTATGCCACCCTGTTTAAAATGTCTTGAGCGTGATAATGTTGTCTCTGTTGCTGAATGTTCTACTACCTCTGATATTGCAATATCTTCAACTGCTGATATGGTAATTAACCCCTCTTGTGAGAATACCACTATGAAAGGATCGAGAAGAGGTGTCTAGAGGGGGTGAATAGACTCTTAGCAAGGAAAGTTGCAGTTTTTAAATTCTTTAAGTTGAAGTGGAGTTTTAGCACAAGTTCAAACATTTACAATACATATCAAGCAAGCATGACGAGAGTATGTGAGCGGCAGAAAGTAAACCATGCAAGTTGCAAGAATGTAAAGGGATGGGATTGGAGTGTGCAAACGCAATTGGAGACACGGAGATTTTTGGCGTGGTTCCGATAGGTGGTGCTATCGTACATCCATGTTGATGGAGACTTCAACCCACGAAGTAAAATGGTTGCGTGAGTCCACAAAGGGCTCCACCCACGAAGGGTCCACGAAGAAGCAACCTTGTCTATCCCACCATGGCCATCGCCCATGAAGGACTTGCCTCACTAGGGTAGATCTTCATGAAGTAGGCGATCTCCTTGCCCATACAAACTCCTTGGTTCAACTCCACAATCTTGATGGAGGCTCCCAAGTGATACCTAACCAATCTAGGAGACACCAATCTCCAAAAGGTAATAGATGGTGTGTTGATGATGAACTCCTTGCTCTTGTGCTTCAAATGATAGTCTCCCCAACACCCAGCTCTCTCTCATAGGATAGGCTTTGGTAGAAAGATGATTTGAGTGGAAAGCAACTTGGGGAAGGCTAGAGATCAAGATTTATGTGGTAGGAATGGAATATCTTGACCTCAACACAAGTGTAGGTAGTTCTCTCTCAGAAAATGTGTGTTGGAAGTGTAGGCATATTCTGATAGCTCTATCCACGAATGAAGAGTGGGTGGAGGGGTATATATAGCCTCCACACAAAATCTAACCGTTACACACAAATCACCAAACACGGTGGGACCGAATCATAAAACTCGATCGGACCGATTTGATTCAAAATGTGACCGTTAGGCATTTCGGTGGGACCGACATGATCAACTCGGTGGGGCCGATGTGCTAGGGTTAGGGTAAAGCCTAATCTCGGTTGGACCAATTACACAAACTCGGTGGGACCAATTTTGGTAATAAGCTAAACAGAGAGTTGGCCAAGCAAACTCGGTGAGACCGATTGCATATTTCAGTGCGACCGAAATTAATGCAATAGGCAACAGAGAGTTCGCAAGCCCATCTCAGTGATACCGAAATCCCATCGGTGAGACCGAATTGATTAGGGTTTCTGGCAGTGGCTATGTCAAGAGAACTCGGTGGCGCCGGATAGGAAATTTTGGTAGGGCTGAGTTTGGCTTTTGGTTTGGGACATATGTGGATTTGAGAAAGTAGTTGAGGGATGTGGAGCATATCACTAAGCACTTTTGAGCAAGCAAGCCATTAAGCAACACCTCATCCCCTCTTAATAGTATTGGCTTTCCTATGGACTCAATGTGATCTTGGATCACTCAAATAGAAAATGTAGAGTCCTGAGCTTTGAGCTTGAGCCAATCCTTTGTCCTTATCATCTCGAAAGGGTTCCACATCCTCTAGTCCATGCCACTCCATTGTTGAGCTTATCTGAAACATACTAGATAAAAGCATTAGTCCAACAAGAGATGTGTTGACATTAATTACCAAAATCACCCAGGGTGCACTTGTGCTTTCACACTACTACTTCTGATGAGAATGCTAGGTTGAAAACATTGCTTGAAACAAGCATGTACAAAAGCCTCAAAAGGCATCAGACATTGTGTGATGTCCACAAGAAACAGATTCTAAACCGAAATGTCACGCCCAATATGCGATCCTATCCGAGAGGAACTCGAAGGTCCCACCAAGGATAGAGCCGCATATTTAAACGCTTTTGCAAGGTGGATATCATTACATCATACCATTACATAATAGTTGGGGATACATACAATGGGCATACAATGCCACATGAATACATCAAACATCCTACATGACAACAACATCCGACTACGGATGAAACACAAACAGAAACTCAAATGACATCCACCTTTCTAGCCCAGGCTACCGACCCGGAACCTATCCCCGATCGAAGAAGAAGAAGAACTCCAAAAGCAATCAAGCATCACTCTCACGTTGGATCATCGCATTACCTGAACCTGCAACTGTTGTTGTAGTAATCTATGGTCCACGAGGACTCAGCAATCCCATTACCATGGGTATCAAGACTAGCAAAGCTTAATGAGTATGGAATGGTAAGTGGTGAGGTTGCAGCAAACGACTAAGCATTGTATGGTGGCTAACTTACGAGTATAAGAATAAGATGAGAAACTACGCAAACGGTCGCAAACTAGTAATGATCAATAAGTGATCCTGAACTACTTACGTTCAAACATAACCTGCCATGTTCTCTTCTCAAACTCACTCAAAAAGAGACGGTCATGGTTACGCACGAGGTTGGTGTATTTGAATTGTGTTTAGTTCAAGTTCACTACAACCGGATATTGAAAACTCCCATCTGCCACATAACCATGGGAATGGCTCTCGAAAGTTTAAACCCCGCAGGGGTGTCCCAACTTATCCCATGACAAGCTCACGATCCGTAGAGACAACCCTCCATCGCGGGACATCCGATCAAACTTGAGATCCTGGTGCACAAGAAATTTTGACAATGGTAAAACAAAATCAGCTAGACCACTCGAATCTGCCGACAAATCCCGATAGGAGCCACGCGTATCTCATTCTCATGGCACACCGGATGAGCGAAGCTTACGGTCGCTGAGACCCAAGTTGCCCAGGGGGCACCGCAAGGTGCTCTAGGTTGGACCAACACTCAGAGGAGCACTGGCCCGGGGGGTTGATTAAGAATCCTCGGGGTCCGGAAAGTCCCTATGCAACTTTTAGTTGTTGTTAGGCAAATGGTAAAACCAATGTTGGGCCTTGCTGGAAGAGTTTTATTCAAAACGAACTATCAAGAGGGGCCCATAAACCCTCATCGTGTTATGGACACAAAATCAAGGAACATAACACCGGTATGACGGAAACTAAGGCGGCAAGAGTGGTACAAAACACCAGGAAAAAGGCCGAGCCTTCCACCCTTTACCAAGTATATAGATGCATTGATTAAATAAGATATATTGTGTTATCTCATGATATCCATGCCCCAACATGGAACAACCTGTAACTATCAAGGCTATAAGAGGGCTGAGCAAAGTGGTAACATAGCCAAACAACGATTTGCTAGGATGGTGGAAAAGGTTAGAGGCTATCATGGCAATTTGGGAGGCTTGATAAACAAGTGGTAGGTAGCGCGACATAGCGATAGCATCGAGACAACTAGCAAAGCAAAGATAGTAGTGAGATCCAAGGTGACGGCCATCTTGCCTAAAATCCCGCTAGGAATAAGAGCGAGTCCATGAAGAAGATGAACGGGCGTAGACGAACGAATCCTCATGATCGCAATGAAACAGGAACTATCGAGAAGAAGCACAACCGAAAAGAAGCAAACAATATGGTAGACACACCACACATAAACAAGACATGATGCTCAACCAAGTATGATGCATAAAAAAGCTATATGATGCTATGATGTCTAGTACGCAACTTTATTCTTGTAGACACGTGTTGGGCCTCCAAGTGCAGAGTTTTGTAGGATAGTAGCAATTTTCCCTCAAGTGGATGACCTAAGATTTATCAATCCTTGGGTGGTGTAGGATGAAGATGGTCTCTCTCAAATGACCCTGCAACCAAATATAGGAAATCTCTCGTGTCCCCAACACACCTAATACAATGGCAAATTGTATAGGTGCACTAGTTCGGCGAAGATACGGTGATAAAAGTGTAATATGGATGGTAGAAATATATATTTATAATCTTAATAAATAAAAACAACAAGGTAGAAAATAGTAAACGGGCACAAAAACAGTATTGCAATGCTTGAAAATGAGGCCTAGGGTCCGTACTTTCGCTAGTGCAATCTCTCAACAGTGCTAATATAATTGGATCATATAGGGTACGAAACCACCTCAAAGCTATTCTTTTCGATCAATCTATCCTAGAGTTCATACTAAAATAACACGAAGCTATTATTTCTGATCGATCTAACCAAGAGTTCGTACTAAAATAACACCAAAGCAAATTCATATAATATTCAATCCAACAGAAAGAACCTCAAAGAGTGGCCCAACATTTCTACCGGAGAAACAAAGACAAGAACGTGCATCAACCCCTATGCATAGATTACCCTAATGTCACCTCGGGAATCCTCGAGTTGAGTGCCAAAACATACATCAAGTGAATCAATATGATACCCCATTGTCACCACGAGTATTCATATGCAAGACATATATCAAGTGCTCTCAAATTCATAAAAAGTATTCAAACCGATAACAACGAAATCTCAAATGGAAAAACTCAATTCATCACAACAAGATAGAGAGGGGAAAACACCATATGATCCGACCATAGTAACAAAGCCCATGACACATCAAGATCGTGACATATCAAGAACACGAGAGAGAGAGAGAGAGAGAGAGAGAGAGAGAGAGAGAGATTGAACACATAGCTACTGGTACAAACCATCAGCCCTGACGGTGGACTACTCCCTCCTCATCGTGGTGGCCACCGGGATGATGAAGATGGCCACTGGAGATGATTCCCCCCTCCGGCAGGGTGCCGGAACGGGGTCTAGATTGGTATTCGGTGCCTACAAAGGCCTACGGCGGCAGAACTTCTGATCTAGGTTAACCCCTGATGGTTTCTCTATTTATAGGATTTTTTGGCATTGGTTTCACGCTAAGATGGGCCTCGAGGTGAGCACAACCCACTGGGGCAAGCCAGGCCCACCAGGCACGCCCTGGTGGGTTGTGCCCTCCTCGTGGCTCTTCTGGCCCTCCCACGAAGCTTCGGGGGTCTCTTTTGTTCCAAAAAATTGTCAAAAAGTTTTAGCTCATTTGGAGAACTTTCATTTCTGCACAAAAAACAACACCACAGTAGTTCTGCTGAAAACAGCGTAAGTCCGGGTTAGTTCCATGCAAATCATACCAAAACCATATAAAATTATTGGAAACATGGCATGGATACTTCATAAATTATAGATACGTTGGAGACGTATCAGCATCCCCAAGCTTAATTCCTACTCGTCCTCAAGTAGGTAAATGATAAAAGAAAAAAATTATGAAGTGTGAATGCTAGTAAAGTGCATAAGTTTGATCAATGATATTTTGAATCACTTTTCCTAGCATCATAACAACAATTCTTTCTCATAAAACTTCTCATGATAAAGTAGCAATTGAAAATGGATTATTTGTTGTGGAAGGCTACCTATCATATTCATCACATATTCTTTTTCTTTTGTAGCATGGAAATTTGGACTTTTATATAATTCAAAGCAATAGTCTAGTTTTGACATGAAGACTTTAATACTCAAGCATACCAACAAGAAACCATGTCTTCCAAAATATCAATGCTAAAATAAGTTATCCCTAGCCCATCATGCTCAATCATTGATCCATTCATGAAACACACTCACATATTAGCTACACCCAATGCTCAAGTACGACCATTGTGCCTCCTAGTTGGTGCTTTATAAGAGAAGATGGAGACTCAAATTAAAAAAAAAATTGCATAAAGTAAAAGAAAGGCCCTTCACGAAGGGAGGTAGGGATTTGTAGAGGTGCCAGAGCTCAAAGCGGAAATTGAGAGATAAAAACATTTTGAGAGGCATACTTTCCCACCAACGAAAACAACTTAGAGCTCCCAACACTTTCCATACTAGATATATCATAGGCGGTTCCCAAACAGAAAATAAAGTTTATTCCTTTTTCCACCATACTTTCACTTTCCATGGCTAACCGTATCCACGGGTGCCCTCCATACCAACACTTCCTAAGGAATTTATTATTTGACAACATAAAGTAAATTCATTTTTCATTTCAGGATTGGGCATCCCTAATACCTTTGCCTACTCTCGTGCGATGACAAGTGAATAAACACTCATCGTGAGAATAACACAACAAGCATGGAAAATATTGGCAACCCCTCACCGCCTCGCAAGCAGTACAAGCACACAAAAGAGAAATTTATTTTGAAAATTAGAGATGGCACATACAAATTTGCTTAGAATGGCAAAAGAATACCGCATATAGGTAGGTATAGTGGACTCATGTGGCAAAACTGGTTTAAAGGATTTTGGATGCACAAGTAGTGATCATACTTAGTGCAAAATGAAGGCTAGCCAAATATTGGGAAGCGACCAACCAAGAAACGAATAATCTCATAAGCGAGCATTGAGCATAATTAACACCAAATAATGCACCACAAGTAGGATGTAATTTCATTGCACAACTATTGACTTTCGTGCTTGCATAGGGAATCACAAACCTCAACACCAATATTGTATTAAAGCATAATTACTCATCAACATGACTCACATATTGATACATCTCCGTCGTATCTATAATTTTTGATTGTTCCATGCCAATATTATTCAACTTTCATATACTTTTGGCAACTTTTTATACTATTTTTGGGACTAACATATTGATCCAGTGCCCAGTGCCAGTTCCTGTTTGTTGCATGTTTTTTGTTTCGCAGAATATCCATATCAAACGGAGTCCAAACGGAATAAAAACTGATGGAGGTTTTTTTGGAATATATATGATTTTTGGGAAGAAGAATCCACGCGAGACGATGCTCGAGGGGCCCACGAGGTAGGGGGGCGCGCCCCAAGGTGTCAGGCACGCCCTTGACAATTGTGGCCACCCCTTAAGGCGGTTGGTTCCCTTCTTTCGCCGCAAGAAAGCTAATTTCCGAATAGAGATCGTGTCAAAATTTCAGCCCAATCAGAGTTACGGATCTCCGAGAATATAAGAAACGGTGAAAGGGAAGAATTTGAGAACGCAGAAACAGAGAAAGACAGAGAGACAAATCCAATCTCGAAGGGGCTCTCGCCCCTCCCTTGCCATGAAGGCTATGGACCAGAGGGGAAACCCTTCTCCCATCTAGGGAGGAGGTCAAGGAAGAATAAGAAGGAGGGGGGCTCTCTCCCCCTCGCTTCCGGTGGCACCGGAGTGCCACCAGGGGCCATCATCATCACCGCGATCTACACCAACACCTCCGCCATCTTCACCAACATCTCCATAACCTTCCCCCCTCTATCTACATCGGTCCACTCTCCCGCATCCCGCTGTACCCTCTACTTGAACATGGTGCTTTATGCTTCATATTATTATCCAATGATGTGTTGCCATCCTATGATGTCTGAGTAGATTTTTGTTGTCCGTTGATGAATTGCTATGATTGATTTAATTTGCTTTTGGTTATGTTGCTGTCCTTTGGTGCCCATCATATGAGCGCGCACGTGGATCACACCATAGGGTTAGTTGTATGTTGATAGGACTATGTATTGGAGGGCAAGAGTGACAAAAGCTTCAACCTAGCATAGAAATTGATGCATACAGGATTGAAGGGGGACCAATATATCTTAATGCTATGGTTGGGTTTTACCTTAATGAACATTAGTAGTTGCGGATGCTTGCTAATAGTTCCAATCATAAGTGCATAGAATTCCAAGTAAGGGATGGCATGCTAGCAGTGGCCTTTCCCACATAATACTTGCTATCGGTCTAGTAAAGTAGTCAATTGCTTAGGGAAAATTTCGTAACTCCTACCACCACTTTTCCACACTCACTATATTTACCTTATCGTTTCTTTATCTAAACAGCCCCTACTTTTTATTTACGTACTCTTTATTATCTTGCAAACCTATCCAACAACACCTACAAAGTACATCTAGTTTCATACTTGTTCTAGGTAAAGCGAACGTCAAGCGTGCGTAGAGTTGTAAAGGTGGTCGATAGAACTTGAGGGAATATTTGTTCTACCTTTAGCTCCTCGTTGGGTTCGACACTCTTACTTATCGAAAACTGTTGCGATCCCCTATACTTGTGGGTTATCAAGACCTTTTTCTGGCGCCGTTGCCGGGGAGCAATAGCGTGGGGTGAATATTCTCGTGTGTGCTTGTTTGCTTTATCACTAAGTAATTTTTATTTGCTGTTCCTAGTTGTTTTCTCCCTTTAGTTATGGGTAGGAAACGCAAAATACCAAAAAAATTAGTTGTACCTACTGAACCAATGGTTGAAGAACCACTCAAAATCTATCACACTGTTGAAGCTTTTTACTTGGATCATCTTCGATCCCTTTGTGCTCGTGCCGAAACCCCAACTAGCTTAGTTGAGGGCAAATCTTTAGATGAGCATGCTTGTTATGTGCAACACCGTATATCTGAAAAAGGGAAACTATTATGGGGTCAAATTCAACGTTTGCAATGCTATGCTTGGAATTTATGTGAAATATATGATTATACTTGTTGTTCTGAAGACCCTAAGAAACACCTCCCCTACCAATGTTTGTTTAGTGATAATGGAATCGTATCCTCTTATGCTAAGGGTGTTTATAGTTACTATGATGTTCAACAAATTGAAGAATTTGTTGCTTTTAAGGGTGCTTACGAAATTGCTTCTTTGATTGAAAAGTATGATGCTACTCTTTACAAATCTGAAAATTTTGCCATATTTAAATATTGCTATGATAATTATGCTTCTAATGCCTATGTTGAACCATATATTAAGTACTACTCCGATGTCCAAGAAGAGACTAATATTTTGCAGGAGTCTATGGAAGAAGAAATTGATGAAACTGTGAGCTCATTGGATGAAAAAGATGAGGAAGAGAGCGAAGAACAAAAGGAGGAAGAGCGGATTAGCTACCCGTGCCCACCTTCTAATGAGAGTAACTCTTCAACTCATACATTGTTTAATTTCCCTTCGTGCTTACCGGAGGATGATTGCTATGATGATTGTTATGATCCCGTTGATTCTTTTGAAATATCCCTTTTTGATGATGCTTGCTATGCTTGTGGCCAAGATGCCAATATGAATTATTCTTATGGAGATGAACTTGCTATAGTTCCTTATGTTAAACATGAAATTGTTGCTATTGCACCCACACATGATAGTCCTATTATCTTTTTGAATTCTCCAGACTACACTATATCGGAGAAGTTTGCCCTTATTAAGGATTATATTGATGGGTTGCCTTTTACCATTGCACATGATGATTTTGATAGTTATAATATGCATGTGCTTGCTGCTCCTACTTGCAATTATTATGAGAGAGGAACTATATCTCCACCGCTCTATGTTTCCAACATGATAAAATTGCAAGAAACTGTTTATACTATGCATTGGCCTTTACTAGGTGTGCATGAATTGTTCTTTTATGACATGCTGATGCATAGGAAGAGAGTTAGACTGCGTCATTAAATGATATATGTTACCTTGTGCTCACCACTAAATTACAAATCATTGTTAATTAAAATTGGCTTTGATATACCTTGGGATCCGGGTGGATTCATTACTTGAGCACTATATGCCTAGCTTAATGGCTTTAAAGAAAGCGCTGCCAGGGAGACAACCCGGAAGTTTTAGAGAGTCATTTATTTCTGTTGAGTGCTTTCATATAGTTTAAAAACAACAAAAATAAAGAGGGGAACCCAAAACTTTTCAAAAAGGAAAGTGAAAGTGAGAAAGACAAGCACTGTTGAAGTGGGAGAGCTCCTTGAACTTTGGTCATGCTCACGGCAACTTTGTGAATCTTGATTACAGAAAATTTTCAACAAAAATAATTATCCCCTTGTACAATTCCGTTGTATTATAAAAATAATGTGCCAAGGTTTGCCTTTAGGATGTTTACATTTGCTTGATGGTTTGTATGGTGCAGGACAGAAACTTTGGCTGTAGTGCGTGATTTTACATTTTTAGCTAGAACGTCAAATGGTTCTGATTCTTCTTGCAATGTCTTCCTATACAAATTGTTTATTTTTCCTAATTTTGGTAGAATTTTTCAAGTATCAGAAGTATGGTGAATGTTCAAATTATTACAGACTGTTTTGTTTTAGACAGATTCTGTTTTTGATGCATAGTTTGCTTGTTTTGATGAAACTATCAATTTATATCAGTGGATTAAGCCATGAAAAAATTATACTACAGTACACACAATGCAAAAACAAAATATGAATTGGTTTGCAACAGTACTTATAGTGGTGATTTGCTTTATTATACTAACAGATCTTACCGAGTTTTCTGTTGAAGTTTTGTGTGGATGAAGTGTTCGATGATCGAGAAGGTCTCGATGTGAGAAGAAGGAAGAGAGGCAAGAACTCAAGCTTGGGGATGCCCGAGGCACCCCAAGTAAATATTCAAGGAGACTCAAGCATCTAAGCTTGGGTATGCTGGGGAGGCATCCCCTCTTTCTTCAACAAGTATCGGTATGTTTTCGGATTCGTTTCGTACATGCGATATGTGCAATCTTGGAGCGTCTTTGCTTTAGTTTTCATGTTTATTTTTTGCACAATGCTGGTATGAGATAGTCCTTGGTTGATTTACAGAATGCTCTTTGCACTTCACTTATATTCTTTGAGTATGGCTTTATAGAATGCTTCATGTGCTTCACTTATATCATTTGAAGTTTGGATTGCATGTTTCTCTTCACTTAGACAACCGCCATTTGTAGAATGCTCTTTTGCTTCACTTAGAGTTGTTAGAGCACGGGCATATCTTTTGTAGAAAGAATTAAACTCTCCTGCTTCACTTATATCTATTTAGAGAGATGACATGAACTGGTCATTCACATGGTTAGTCATAAAATCCTACATAAAACTTGTAGATCACTGAATATGATATGTTTGATTCCTTGCAATACTTTTGCGATATAAAGATGGTGATATTAGAGTCATGCTAGTGGGTAGTTGTGGATTGTAGAAATACTTGTGTTGAGGTTTGTGATTCCCGTAGCATGCACGTATGGTGAACCGTTATGTAACGAAGTCGGAGCATGATTTATTTATTGATTGTCTTCCTTATGAGTGGCGGTCGGGGATGAGCGATGGTCTTTTCCTACCAATCTACCCCCCTAGGAGCATGCGCGTAGTACTTTGTTTCAATGACTAATAGATTTTTGCAATAATTATGTGAGTTCTTTATGACTAATGTTGAGTCCATGGATTATACGCACTCTCACCCTTCCATCATTGCTAGCCTCTCTAGTACCGTGCAACTTTCGCAGGTACTATAAACCCCCCCCCCATATACCTTCCTCAAAACAGCCACCATACCTACCTATCATGGCATTTCCATAGCCATTCCGAGATATATTGCCATGCAACTTCCATCATCATCATATACATGACTTGAGCATTTATCGTCATATTGCTTTGCATGATCGTAAGATAGCTAGCATGATGTTTTCATGGCTTGTCCGTTTTTTGATGTCATTGCTATGCTAGATCATTGCACATCCCGGTACACCACCGGAGGCATTCATATAGAGTCATATCTTTGCTCTAGATATCGAGTTGTAAGTAAATAAAAGTGTGATGATCATCATTATTAGATCATTGCCCCAGTGAGGAAAGGATGATGGAGACTATGATTCCCCCACAAGTCGGGATGAGACTCCGGACGAAAAAAATAGAAAGGCCAAAAAAAGAAGGCCCAAAAAAGAGAAAAAAAGAGAAAACAAAAAATGAGAGAAAATGAGAGAAGGGGCAGTGCTACTATCCTTTTTCGACACTTGTGCTTCAAAGTAGCACCATGTTCTTCATATAGAAAGTCTCTTGAGTTATCACTTTCATATACTAGTGGGAATTTTCATTATAGAACTTGGCTTGTATATTCCAATGATGGGCTTCCTCAAATGCCTGAGGTCTTCATGAGCAAGCAAGTTGGATGCACACCCACTTAGTTTCAGTGAGAGCTTTCATACACTGATAGCTCCAGTGCATCCGTTGCATGGCAATCCCTACTCACTCACATTGATATCTATTGATGGGCATCTCCATAGCCCATTGATACGCCTAGTTGATGTGAGACTATCTTCTCCTTTTTGTCTTCTCCGCCATCATATTCTATTCCACCTATAGTGCTATGTCCATGGCTCATGCTCATGTATTGTGTGAAAGTTGAGAAGGTTTGAGAACGTCAAAAGTATGAAACAATTGCTTGGCTTGTCATCGGGGTTGTGCATGATGTGAATATTTTGTGTGGTGAAGATGGAGCATAGCCAGACTATATGATTTTGTGGGGATAACTTTCTTTGGCCATGTTATTTTGAAAAGACGTGATTCCTTTATTAGTAGGATTGAAGTATTATTGTTTTATGTCAAATGATAGACTATTGCTTTGAATCACTCGTGTCTTAATATTCATGCCATGATTAGACATATGATCAAGATTATGCTAGGTAGCATTCCACATCAAAAATTATCTTTTTTATCATTTACCTGCTCGAGGACGAGCATGAATTAAGCTTGGGGATGCTCATACGTCTCTGTCATATCTATAATTTTTGATTGTTCCATGCCAATATTATTCAACTTTCATATACTTTTGGCAACTTTTATACTATTTTTGGGACTAACATATTGATCCAGTGCCCAGTGCCAGTTCGTGTTTGTTGCATGTTTTTTGTTTCGCAGAATATCTATATCAAACGGAGTCCAAACGGAATAAAAACTGACGGAGATTTTTTTTGAATATATATGATTTTTGGGAATAAGAATCCACGTGAGACGATGCTCGAGGGGCCCACGAGGTAGGGAGCGCGCCCCAGGGTGTCAAGCACGCCCCTAACCCTCGTGCCCACCCCGTAAGGCGGTTGGTGCCCTCCTTTCGTCGCAAGAAAGCTAATTTCCGGATAGAGATCATGTCAAAATTTCAGCCCAATCGGATTTAGGGATCTCCGGGAATATAAGAAACGGTGAAAGGGAAGAATCTGAGAACGCAGAAACAGAGAGAGACAGAGAGACAGATCCAATCTCGGAGGGGCTCTCGCCCCTCCCTTGCCATGAAGGCCATGGACCAGAGGGGAAACCCTTCTCCCATCTAGGGAGGAGGTCAAGGAAGAATAAGAAGGAGGGGGGCTCTCTCCCCCTAGCTTTCGGTGGCACCGGAGTGCCACCAGGGGCCATCAGCATCACCGTGATCTACACCAACACCTTCGCCATCTTCACCAATATCTCCATAACCTTCCCCCCTCTATCTACAGCGGTCCACTCTCCCCCATCCCGCTGTACCCTCTACTTGAACATGGTGCTTTATGCTTCATATTATTATCCAATGATGTGCTGCCATCCTATGATGTCTGAGTAGATTTTCGTTGTCCGTTGATGAATTGCTATGATTGATTTAATGTTCTTGTGGTTATGTTGCTGTCCTTTGGTGCCCATCATATGAGCGCGCGTGTGGATCACACCATAGGGTTAGTTGTATGTTGATAGGACTATGTATTGGAGGGCAAGAGTGACAGAAGCTTCAACCTAGCATAGAAATTGATGCATACGGGATTGAAGGGGGACCAATATATCTTAATGCTATGGTTGGGTTTTACCTTAATGAACATTAGTAGTTGTGGATGCTTGCTAATAGTTCCAATCATAAGTGCATAGAATTCCAAGTAAGGGATGACATGCTAGCAGTGGCCTCTCCCACATAATACTTGCTATCGGTCTAGTAAAGTAGTCAATTGCTTAGGGACAATTTCGCAACTCCTACCACCACTTTTCCACACTCGCTATATTTACTTTATCGTTTCTTTATCTAAACAGCCCCTACTTTTTATTTACGTACTCTTTATTATCTTGAAAACCTATCAAACAACACCTACAAAGTACTTCTAGTTTCATACTTGTTCTAGGTAAAGCGAACGCCAAGCGTGCGTAGAGTTGTATCGGTGGTCGATAGAACTTGAGGGAATATTTGTTCTACCTTTAGCTCCTCGTTGGGTTCGACACTCTTACTTACCGAAAACTGTTGCGATCCCCTATACTTGTGGGTTATCACATATCACATCATCATATCTCAAAACTATTATGAGTAATCAAGTTTATTTTGTCCAATGATCTTCATGAAAGTTTTTATCATATCCTTCTTGGATATCTATCACTTTGGAACTAATTTTCATGTATTGCATTTGATAAGCTCAAACAAGTATAAGTGAAGATCATGAGCATAATATTTCTTTCTCCCAAATTAATTTAAGGAAGCAAGAGATAATTTCTTCAAAAATGCTAAAGCACACCATGCTCAAAAAGATATAAGTGAAGCACTAGAGCAATTCTATAGAAAAGAGCTTCGTTGACGGGATGTGCGTGCCGCTTACCTAGCCTCCCTGGCAACTATTTGAGGACTCTATTTTATTTAAAAACTTTCAGTTCTAAGTATTTTATTAAAATGGCAAGCAAAACAAAGTAAAATGACATTCCAAGAATAGCACACATCATGTGAAGAAGCAAAAACTTAGGCTCAACCGATACTAACCGATAATTGTTGATGAAGAAAGGTGGGATGCCTACCAGGGCATCCCCAAGCTTAGATGCTTGAGACTTCTTGAAATATAATCTTGGGATGCCTTGGGCATCCCCAAGCTTGAGCTTTTGTGTCTCCTTAATTCCTTTTGTATCACGGGTTCCCTAAATCTTAAAAACTTCATCCACACAAAACTCAACAAGAACTCGTGAGATAAGTTAGTATAAAGCGATGCAAAAACTTTATCATTCTCTCCTATAGCAAATCACTAAAATAATTATTCAAAATTGCATACTAAATGCCTCTGCATATTTAATACTCCTATCCTCAAATAGAATCATTAAACAAGCAAACATATGCAAACAATGCAAACATAACAGCAATCTGCCAAAACAGTACAGTCTGTAAAGAATGCAAGAGTATCAATATTTCTTTAACTCCAAAACTTATGAAAATTTACCACATTGCAGAAAATTTATAATAGCTTATTTTTCAAAAAGTTTCAACATTTTATCACATTCTTACTTTTCTAGGGAATTTTGGCAACAGCTGTAAACTTTCTGTTTTTGAACAGCAACATGTAGACTTGTAAAATAAGCATAGTAAAGGCTATCAATGCCACTTTTATTGAAATAAAAGATGTAAAACATTATTATAAATAACAGCAAGCAAATCCTAACAAAATAAATTGACGCTCCAAGCAAAACACATATCATGTGACGAATGAAAACATAGCTCCAAGTGAGGTTACCGATAATGTTGGAGACGAAAGAGGGGATGCCTTCCCGGGCATCGCCAAGCTTAGTTGCTTGGATCTTCCTTGAATATTACCTTGGGGTGACTTGGGCATCCCCAAGCTTAGGGTCTTGTCACTCATTATTCTCCTCATATCGACATCTCACCCAAAACTTAAAAACTTCAATCACACAAAACCTAACGGAACTTTGTGAGATAGGTTAGTATGATAAAGAGCAAACCATTTCACTTTTGGTACTGTCAAAGACAAGATTCATAATTGTTCTCACATAATTCCTACTGTAGCATATCATTTCCACAATTTATATTGAGCAATATAAGCCATGGAAACTAGAAAACAAGCAAACTATGCATTGAAAACAGAATGTGTCAAAAACAGAATATTCTGTAGTAATCTGTACTCCAACCATACTTCTGCTACTCCAAATATCCTGAAAAAATAGGAAAACCTGGGTAATTTGCTTATTAATCTTCTTCAAAAAGAATCAGCATTTTATCACGCTTCTGTTAAAAATGAGAATTGTTTTCCTGAGTGTAAAAGTTTCTGTTTTTCAGCAAGATCAAATCAACTATCATCGTAAGCTATTCCAAAGGTCTTACTTGGCACTTTATTGAAACAAAAGCAGTAAAACATGATTACTACAGTAGCCTAATCATGTTAACACACAAAAACAGTAGGTAAATGTGTTGGGTTGTCTCCCAACAAGCGCTTTTCTTTAATGCCTTATAGCTAGGCATGATGATTTCAATGATGCTCGCATAAAAGATAAGAATTGAAACATAACAAGAGCATCATGAAACACATGGCAAGGACATTTAAGCCTAACCCACTTCCTATGCATAGGGATTTTGTGAGCAAACAACATATGGGAACAAGAATCCACTAGCATAGGAAGGCAAAACAAGCATAACTTCAAGATTTTCAACACATAGAGAGGAAACTTGATATTATTGCAATTCCTACAAGCATAAGTTCCTCCCTCATAATAATTTTCAGTAGCATCATGAAGAAATTAAAAAATATAAGAATCACACAAAGCATTCTTTTCATGATAAATAAGCATAGAAAACTTATTACTCTCCACATAAGCAAATTTCTTCTCATCAATAGTAGTGGGAGCAAACTCAACAAAATAACTATCATGAGAGCGAAAATTAAAATCATGATGACAAGTTTCATGGTTATCATTATTCTTTATAGTATACGTGTCATCACCATAATCATCATAGATAGCAACATTGTTATCATAGTCAATGGAAGCCTCATCCAAAATGGTGGATTCATCACTAAATAAAGTCATGACCTCTCCAAATCCACTTTCATCATTATAATCATCATAAATAGGAGGCATGCAATCAGTATAACAAATTTGCACATCAAATCTCAGGGGACTAAAAATATCATCTTGATTAAACATAACATCCCCAAGCTTATGGATTTGCATATCATCAGCATCATGGATATTCAAAGAATTCATACTAACAACATTGCAATCATGCTCATCATCTATACCAAACATTCTATTGAATTCTTCTTCTATCAATTGAGCACAATTTTCCATTCCATCATTTTCACGAAATACATTATAAAGATGAATAATATGACGCAATCTCAATTCCATTTTTTGAAGTTTTCTATTATAAACCAAACTTGTGATAAACAAGAAATTAAAATATTCGATTGCAAGATCTAAAGATATATCTTCAAGCACTCACCTCCCCGGCACCGGCCCCAGTAAAGAGCTTGATGTCTACTACGCAACTTTATTCTTGTAGACACGTGTTGGGCCTCCAAACGCAGAGTTCTGTAGGACAATAACAATTTTCCCTCAAGTGGATGACCAAAGGTTTATCAATCCGTGTATGTCTAGGATGAAGATGGTCTCTCTCAAACGACCGTGCAACCAACTACAGGAAATCTCTTGTGTCCCAAACACACCTAATACAATGGCAAATTGTATAGGTGCACTAATTCAGCAAAGAGATGGTGATAAAAGTGTAATATGGATGGTAGAAATATATATTTATAATCTGAATAAATAAAAACAGCAATGTAGAAAATAGTAAATGGGCACAAAAACGGTATCGCAATTCTTGAAAATGAGGCCTAGGATCCGTACTTTCGCTAGTGCAATCTCTTAAAAGTGCTAATATAATTGGATCATATAACCAGCCCTCAAAGTGCAACGAAGAATCACTCCACAGTTCCTATCTAGCAGAGAACATAAGATGGAATTGTTTGTAGGGTACGAAACCACCTCAAAGCTATTCTTTCCGATCAATCTATCCAAGAGTTCGTACTAAAATAACACGAAGCTATTCTTTTCGATCAATCTAACCAAGAGTTCGTACTAAAATAACACCAAAGCAAATCCAGATAATATTCAATCCAACACAAAGAACCTCAAAGAGTGCACCAAGATTTCTACCGGAGAAACAAAGACAAGAACATGAATCAACCCCTATGCATAGATTACCCCAATGTCACCTCGGGAATCCGCGAGTTGAGTGCAAAACATACATCAAGTGAATCAATACGATACCCCATTGTCACCATGAATATTCATATGCAAGATATATATCAAGTGCTGTCAAATACATAAAAGTATACAAAACCGATAACAACGAAATCTCAAAGGGAAAAACACAATTCATCACAACAAGATAGATAGGGGAAAACACCATATGATCCGACCATATTAACAAAGCCCGCGATACATCAAGATCGTAACATCTCAAGAACACGAGAGAGAGAGAGAGAGATTAAACACATAGCTACTGGTACAAACCATCATCCCCGAGGGTGGACTACTCCCTCCTCATCATGGTGGCCGCCGGGATGATGAAGATGACCACCGGAGATTATTCTCCCCTTCGGCAGGGTGCCGGAACGGGGTCTAGATGAGTTTTCGGTGGCTACAGAGGCCTGTGGCAGCGTAACTTCTAATCTAGGTTAACCCCTGATGGTTTCTCTATTTATAGGATTTTTTGGCGTTAGTTTCACACTAAGATGGGCCTCGAGGTGAGCACATCCCACTGGGGCAAACCAGGCGCGCCCTGGTGGGTTGTGCCCTCCTCGTGGCTCTTCTGGCCCTCCCACGAAGCTTCGGGGTCTCTTTTGTTCCAAAAAAATCATCAAAAAGTTTTAACTCATTTGGAGAACTTTCATTTCTGCACAAAAAACAACACCGCGGTAGTTCTGTTGAGAACAGCGTCAGTCCGGGTTAGTTCCATGCAAATCATACCAAAACCATATAAAATTGTTGTAAACGTGGCATGAATACTTCATAAATTATAGATACATTGGAGACATATCATGCTCCTCATGTCAAGAGATGTTGCATACAAGAACAACACATCAAAGCAAGTTTAAATGGGGCTGGAAACAACACATAACAATTCCGGAAAGTCCCCATATGCAAATTTAGAATTTGGTACTGTTCTGAGCAAAACATTAAGTTAAAGTTTTTAAACAGCAAGTTAAAGGGCACCATGATGATCTACACATTTTTCTAATCAAGTTACATATAAAGTTCATTTAATTCGGAGTTACGGCCTAGAAGGTATGAGAAAAACAAGTTAAACATGGCATTGCTGCAAAATCAAGCAAAAGACAATCACAAACACTCCAAAACATGGATGCAACAAGGTAACATGAAACTACATGCAAAACTAAGCAATTTTCTATAGAGCATGCTCCAAACGGAGCAATGGTTCAACACATACACTCTAAACAAGATATGACAATAATCTACCCAAAACAGCAACTAGGCACTTTGCAATCATCAAAACAACATGCTAAAAGAACTATATGGGCACAAACACGACATGCACTTAATGTACAGATCACATGCTTCAATTATCATCAAGGTTCAGGTTCATAGGCATCAATGCAAGAAGCAACATTATAATACAGATTAGGACTTTGTAAAAAACTGAGCATACAAGTGAGAAGAAATAATATGTTGACATGTTGGAGGCATGAAAGAATGATGCTACATTGCAAGATCATAGCAACCAATAGCATGGAATTAAATTAGAGGTCAAGCACTAGAAAACATGATCACCGAGATACTGCTGAATACCACTAGTACATGTTTAAAACATCATGGCAAGATTGCAAATGATAACAAATTCTCAGACTAGACATGTTTGCGAGCTTGTGCAACTCACCACAAAGCATATCATGGCATGCAAAGACACCCAACAGCAAAAAGACATGTTTGTGCAGCTACTCATGTCAAGAACATGGTCATAGGATGCATAGAGCACTAACTATTCACTTAGCAAAAATGAACTTGCTGCTAACAGACTGACAGAAATATTATTTAGCAATTTTAGAGCATGGTTAACACAAGCTACAACATGTTATGATTGCAAAAAAGGCCATGGATAGATAGAGCATAACATGGACAACAAAACATGATCATTCTATATCTCCATAATATGCATAGATTTGATGGTAGCATCAAGTGAATATGGCAACATAATATAGCAAATTCAGACTAAGTGTCTGAAATCAGAAATAGCAAGTACCCCACTTTGCAAGCTTGTTCCAATCAATACAGGGCATATCAAAATTCATGGATTGCACCACTGAAATGATGACATGATTATGCTCCTAAAACATGTTGGCGTGATGCTCAAAAGAAAATCACACAAAGTGCTATGAAAAAGACAAATAGGCAATTTACAACAGTTTTCAGCAGATTATATCACTTAGCACTTTTGCAATAAGGATTAAGGCATCAATATGAAAATTAACATGCAATTAAACTACATCATCATGGAGAGCATTCAGAGATTAACAATTTTTACATATAAAACATCATCATAGGGTAAACATGCACAATGTTATGATCATCCAAAGAATGCAACATGAGATTGAAATTCAGTGACTTAGACGAAAAAAACTACCTCAGAGGGGTCTCGGGCGGACATGTCTGGATCTAGGGCGGACGTGTCTGTCGGTTAGGGCACGCGGGCCCTCCTGACAGGGACATGCATGCGTGGGGCTCATCCCCGTCCTCCAGCCGAGGCTGAGGCGGGGCATGATGGCGGCGAGCTTGGGTGTTGGGGAGGGGGCGGCGAGGCGCGGGTCGGCGGCGACGATCCAGTCCGGTTCGGATCATGCCGGATCCGGGCGCGGCGAGGCAGAGGGTCGGCGAGGGCGAAGCTCCGACGGGGCGGCTCGGGGTTCGGTGGGAGGCGGCGGTGCGGTGCGAAGACCGGTGACGAAGGGACGGGCCGACAAGGTCCGGCATGGCGGGGATAGGCGCAGGCGGGCGGCGCGGGGTGCCAGGCGATGCGGCCGGTGGCGGCCGGTCCGGGCGGGCCGGATCTGGGCCTGGCGGGCTTGGTGCGGGAGGAGGGAGGCCGGGCGCAATGTGGCAGCTGTGGGTGGAGGGAGAGGTGGCGGCCGATAGCGGGGCAGGGGCGGAATGCGAGGCATGGCTAGGGTTGCCTGATTTGGAAGGGTAGGCCTTCCTTATATAGGCACGCGAGCTAGGGTTGGGGGATTTGGGGGGTTTCGGAGCCTCCGATCGCAACCTGACGGCTCCGCGAGAGGGGGGAGGGTAGGCTGGGCCTAGGTGGGCTGTGTAGAGGAGTTGGGCTGCGGGAGAGAGAAGAGAGAGAGGCCCGACGACAGTTTTCGGAGACCGAAAACGTCCGACATTTTTAACCGGCAACGGTGCCGCTACAGATGATGGTTGGGCTATCAAATGGACTCCAAATGCGACAAATTTGGCAGGCGGTCTACCTACGCTGTAACAAACCGCATGTCAAATTTCAATCCATTCCAAGAACATTTTTATGCCACTTACAAAATAATATTTCAGAGGTGTCGCGGGCGCGTGCGAGTGTGGTTGGACTCAGAAAGGACAACAGAGAGAACTGGGAGACCCGGACGGATGCAAGTTTGAAAAACATGCAGATGAATTGCACATGATGGCATGGAAAAGTGCAACACGCAAGCGAATGCCATGGCAATGATGGCGAATAACTGGAAGACACCTGGCGCATCGGTCTCGGGGCATTACACGAAACCCTAGGAAAGAGGGTGTTGGGTTCGAGAGGAAAATGTATGTGGATGGTTCCTACTGGAAGCCTGAGAAGTACCCCAAAATCGCATGGGTTGCCGCTAAGGATCCTTCAGTGGACCCATCCACCATATCTGGCTTCACTTGCTCCAACCCCATTATCACTGATGAATCCTTTGACGCTAATTATAAGCTGTTTAAGAATAAGAATGGTGAAGTGTTTGCCATGTTTATTGGTACTAACTACAGGAACGGGCCACCTCTGAAGAAGATCTGGGTGCCCAAAAGTTGTCTTGATAAGCTTCCTGTGAATATCATCATGACACCAGTAAGAAAGAAGGCAAACCCCAGACCAAAGGCTTCATATGGTCCAAAGGCTTCATATAGACCGAGGACCTCACAAGGTCACCCTAACACCAATGTTTTGCAGCGAAACTATCATCAGACTCATGAATATGAGCACGTTTCTTCTAACCACTATGTTCATAAATCAAAGAATTTTTCTCCATATTCATATGAGTACTATTCATCTCCTACAAAGCTATTTGCAAGGGCTCCAAAGCCAAAGTTCTCAGATGCTGCACTTAGACTCATTGCTTCTAATCCACCCCTGAAGATGTGGGTGGTTAAGAAGAATTAACTTCTTTTGCAGGGAAAGGTCTCCAGCCAGAAATCAAAGTCTTCTGACGCCAATGCTGGGGACCTAAAACATCTTGTGGGACGCAAGATAAAATGTCAAAATGGTCTTACCATTTATTTCGTCCCAGGGTTTCTTGACGAGCATCCTATCTTACGTAACAAGAATCTTAACTTTGATAGTATGGTTGTTCGAAAAATGTTTATGCTTCATAGTACTCTTGGTGAAGCCTATCCTGCTAACTACACTGTAGGGTACAACTCCGAAAGCTACTGAGTGAATTATGGACAGTGGATGCATCACTCACATGACTGGTGATCGAAGTCTTCTCATGGATTCAACCCTACGTCCATCTACTAAAAGTCATATCACATTCACTGACATTGGAAAAAGCAAGGTATTGGGTCTAGGTAGAGTTGCAATCTCAAAGGATCAACACATGGATAAAGTGACGCTTGTTGAATCTCTTGGATTCAACTTAATGTCTATCTCAATGCTTTGTGATCTGAATATGATTGTGATATTTGGAAAATATCGTTGCCTTGTGCTAATGGAAACTAACAAATCACTAGTATTCGAAGGGTATCGAAGAGGTGACCTGTATATGGTAGATTTCTCAGCAAGACCATAGCTCGCCGTATGTCTTCTAGCAAAAGCATCAAAGTGCTGGCTTTGGCATCAGAGGCTAGGACACGCAGGATGAGGAATTTGCACACTCTCGTGAAGAAGAAGCATATCATTAGCATCAAGGGCGTCAAGTTCAAGAAGGATCATCTATGTGGTGCTTGTGAAGCTGGGAAGATGACTAGGCCAAGCATCCCTAGAAGACAATCATGACTACATCACGCCCCTTCGAGCTGCTTCACATGGACCTATTTGGCCCTACTTACTACTCTACCCTTACTACTACAACACATCTCTATGGTTTCATTATTGTTGATGATTATTCAAGATACACATGGGTGCACATAATTCTCTATAAGACTGAAGTGCGGGATGTCTTCAGACGATTCGACAATCGAGCCATGACTAACTATGGCATCAAGATCAAGCACACCAGGAGTGACAATGGCACAGAATTCAAGAACACTGGCATCGACACTTATCTTGATACATTGGGCATTACTCATGAGCTTTCTGCCCCATATACACCTCAACAGAATGGCGTTGTATAGCGCAAGAATAGGACTCTTATTGAGATGGCTCGCACACTACTAGAAAAAAGGTTGTTAGTGGCGCACCAGTTTTTGCTACTAATGGCGCACTATAGGTGCGCCACTATTAATACGCCACTAGTAATTGTTAGTAATGGCGCACCTTTGATGCGCCATTGGTAATCCAAATACCAGTGGCGCACCACATGGTGCGCCACTACTAACCCTTAGGTGCTCCACTGGTATTCCCTCCAGGTGCGCCACTAATATCCTTATAGGTGCGCCACTAGTAATGAAGGAAGGTCCGCCACTAATAAGGGTTTAAATGCGCCACTAGTAATGTATTTGGAAAACAAAAAAATCCAAATTTACAGAAAACAGCATATAAGGAAAAATAATTTAAAAACAAAAAATGAAATAGAATCATAATTTTTATTATAGTAAGAATATTACAATGTCTTTACAAGTATCCAATAAATGGAAAATTGCAAGGAAATAAAAGAAAATCCTAAAACTAATATTCTAGTAATCTTTTCTTCTTTTTCTTCACTTTATCCCTGCAAAATGTAACAAAATAAACAGAAAGACAAACAAACTATTTATAACATGTCAATACTGTCATTTTTATGCAGAACTAGATATGAGCATATATTTCCATAATTACATGGTGTGAATATTGTATGAGTAGGATTATAATGGAAATGAATTTTGATAGGAGCCCACTTTCGACGAGTATTTATCTGACAGAGCTAAATAACCAGGGCATTTACCTTTTGATAATATTATTATACTATACTACCAGTATACTACTCCACTTCGATTTTTTAGATGAGCAGATCTAAGATAGACATCTGTTCAAGTGGCTATAGGTAGGCTTGAAGAATTCTCATCGGTTCAAGTGGCTACAGGTAGTCGCACAGCTGGAATATAGACTACTAGTACTATTTGAAAAGAAAACAAGAGCAAATCTGAACGTACTAGTCAGATCCGATCACATTGAGCTAGAAAGAAAATTCATCAGGAAACAGATGGCTGTCGACTTACTTCCAGACGTTGAGGATCTCGTTGTGCCCAACAAAGACGCCGCGGAGCGCGTCGCGGACGGACTACTCACAGCGATAGCTGCCGCAGATGAACTCGTTGTCCTATAGGTAGTCCAGTAGCCAGGAATTAAAGATAGGAGGGCTAGAACTGAAAGAACTAACAATTCATGGGTAGGGCAAACATAAACATGCTCAAGTATAAGAAAAAGGAGAACACCCAATTCTATGCAACAACATAGAAAAAAAATGAATAATTTAGCTGATGCATTTGAGCTCATATGCTTTAGAAGTGGTCATACGATGTGTTTAGCATTCCCATACCATGGTGCCCTTTTTTTATTCTTCTAAGGAGCACATACTCTTTGTGGTATTGTGGTTATACTAAGTTACTAACTCACCAGCAAGCAATCTCAAACAAGTATCAGCAAAAAAAGGTTACTTACTAAGTCGTAGCCTGTTCTTTAATGCAGCTAAACAAACATATGCTGTGATAGGTAAAATACCCTTTAAAGCAGGACTGATTCCAGAGTCTATGCTGTTCACCAATCAACGCGGTGCTCTATATCTATGACTGCGAGAACTGAAAATAGAGTATCCGAAAAAGTACTAGAACACAAGCAGCAACATAAACGGAAAACAGGAATAGTTCAGCCAGATGCAGTTGAGCCAGTTGGCATACAGTTCAATAGTTGTTAAGAATCAAATTAAGGGTGTGTGGCATTTCCATACCCTAGTGTCTTTATCTCTAAAGAACACTAATACTCTGTTTGGTAATATTAAGTTACTAACCGGAAGCCTCTTTTAGTGCAGCTAAACAAATACATGCTCAAATATGTTACCTGTTCTCTAGAACAACGTTGATTCCAAAATAAGCAACGCAAAGCATGTACATTACCCCTAGATGGTATGACCCGAAGGTGAAAAGCACGGCATTTGCATTGACTTGGCCTCTCTAAATAGCCAACTCCTTGACCCACTCTTTCACAATCTGCATTTCAAACATGCATATTGTTCACCAGACGATAAATTACCAAAAGGTAATGCCAACACGCATATGGCAAGAGGAAACAACCACCTTGTCAAGCTTCGCCAGCACCTCTTCTTGCCTGGCGGCCTCCTCCTTGCTCTTGTACAGACCCAGCTGGGCCAAAAACTACGATTTTGATCAACGAGCAAGGCAAGATGATACTTGTAAGAAACAGAATCGTAGCCTCGGAGCGTCCAACCTGTGGCAATAATCGAATCAAAGTGGCAGATCGGTTCGAACCTGCTCCAATTCATGCATGTTGTGGAGGTTAGCCTCCAGCGGCCCGTCGAAGGACCGCAGAATCTGGAAGCTAGACGAGGATTTGGAAGCCCGGCTATGGCCGTGGCGGCTAGATCTGGGGACTTGGGGTGGCGGGGAGCTCCTCCTCCTACAGCTCGGCGGCCTCCACACCCCGGAGCAACACCCTCGCCGGAGGACGTGGTCACCAGCTCTCCTCTGGATCCGGTGACGAGGGTTGGGGAAGGAGCTCACCATGGCTCCATGCCCTGGATTTGGTGTGAGGGAGTGGGAAGGGGGCTCGCCGTGGTCGGGAGGGAGAGGAAGAGGCGGGCGGCTGGGGCTTCTTGATCTAGATCGAAGTCGAGGGAGGTGGGTGGGTGTGTTGGGAGGAAGGGGAGGGGAGAGAACATGACTAGAGGGAGGGGATAAGGGGTGATAGCAATGGCGCACTGGTAGGGGGTGCGCCATACGTATAGATAGCAATGGTGAGGGAGTCCTGGATTAGGGGGTCCTCGGACAGTCGGATTATATAATTTGGCTGGACTGTTGACTATGAAGATACAAGATTGAAGGCTTCGCCCCGTGTCCGGGTGGGACTCTCCTTTGCATGGAAGGCAATCTTGGCGATTCGGATATGTAGATCTCCTTCTATGTAACCGACTCTGTGTAACCCTAGCCCCCTCCGGTGTCTATATAAACCGGAGGGTTTAGTCCGTAGGACAAAAGACAATCATACCATAGGCTAGCTTCTAGGGTTTAGCCTCTCTGATCTCGTGGTAGATCAACTCTTGTATTAGTCATATTATCAAGAATAGTCAAGCAGGACTTCATACTGCGGGCCAACTCGCTTGGGCATCCGGAGCAGATCGAGAGCTACGCCCCTGGCCATCAGGTCAGGTTTGGAAGCTTGAACTATACCGCCGACATCCGCGGAGACTTGATCTTCGACGGATTCAAGCCCATGTCAGGTGCGCCGCATAGTCACGACGAGCATGACTTAGCCCTGCCGTCGGACGGTGTTCGGGAGATCACACCTGCGGCTACTCCGGCCCTCAATCTGGAGTAGATCGTGCCATCCGAGGACGGGTGGATGGACCCCGCCACGGAGGCCGCACACTCAGTGGTGATAGAACCGAATACTGACTTCACCTCCTATGAGACCTGTGTCATCGGACCCTTGGATTCATCCCCGGCCACGGGCTCCGAACCGCTTGCGTCCATGCCTATCGAATCTGAATGGGCACCGATCATGGAGTTTACCTCCGCGGATATCTTTCAGTACTCGCCCTTGGGCGACATGCTAAATTCATTGAGGTCTCTCTCCTTATCAGAAGACCCTTGGCCGAACTATGTCCGGCCTGAGTGGGAAGCGGGCGATGAAGAAATTCATTCTCCACCCACCACCCACTTAATAGCCATTGTCGACGACTTAACCGACATGCTTGATTTCGGCTCCGAAGACATCGATGGTATGGACGACGATGCAGGAGAAGAACTAGAACCACCGCCCACAGGGCACTGGACATCCACCTCATCATATGACATATATATGGTGGACACCCCCAAAGAAAGCGATGGCAATAAGGCAACGGAGGATAATCCCCTCGAGAAGCAATCTAAGCACCGGCGTCATCGGCGTCACTCTAAGCCCCGCCATAGAAAAAGCAGCGATACCAGCACAAGAAACAATAACGCTACAGATAGTGCTGAAGACGAAGACAATCCCCTCCAGCCAGGCTTCGAGCGGGAGGACGGGCAAGCTAGCCCTAAGGAACAGGCGACAGACAGAGAATCAAAGGATGACAATTACATGCCCCTCTCCGAAGACGAGGTGAGCCTCGGCGACGAAGAATTTATCGTGCCTGAGGATCTCGTCGAGCAGGAGCGCTTCAAGCGCCGGCTTATAGCCACAACAAAAAGCGTGAAGAAAAAGCAGCAGCAACTTCAAGCTGATCAAGATCTACTAGCGGATAGATGGACCGAGGTCCTGGAAGCCGAGGAATACGAACTCGAGCGCCCAACCAAAAGTTACCCAAAGCGCAGGTTGCTACCCCAACTCGAGGAGGAAGCATTAAAGCCTACACTACCAGCGTATGATGCGGCTGACCGGCCACCTCGTGCCGAGACAAAGCGGCATATTAGCCCGAAGTCCAGCCCGCACCCCATCGCTAGTCAAACAAAAACACCAAGGCCCGGGGATACACGCAGGACCTGCGAGACGTATTGGAAAACAAAGCAGGACATACAAGATCGATCTACGGATCACGGGGGCGCGCCCCAACGCGTGACGACGACTGTCACGCCGGATATATTAAAAGCAAATTCGGCTGGGCCGAATACAGCAGACATTACTCGTATGAAATGCGTCGTGATATAGCCTGGCACAGAGGTGCCGCACACCCCCTATGCTTCACCGATGAAGTAATGGATCACGAATTCCCAGAAGGGTTTAAACCCTTGAACATTGAATCATATGATGGTACAACAGACCCCGCGGTATGGATTGAAGATTTCCTCCTCCACATCCACATGGCCCGCGGTGACGATCTACATGCCATCAAGTACCTCACACTAAAACTTGAAGGGCCGGCTCGGCATTGGCTGAATAGCCTACCGGCAAACTCCATTGGCAGTTGGGAGAACTTGGAAGACGCGTTCCTTGACAACTTCCAGGGCACTTATGTGCGACCACCGAATGCTGATGACTTGAGTCACATAACCCAACAGCCCGGGGAGTCAGCCAGGAAATTTTGGACTCGGTTCCTAACTAAAAAGAACCAAATTGTCGACTATCTGGATGCCGAGGCCTTAGCGGCATTTAAGCATAACATCCGTGATGAGTGGCTCGCCCAACACCTTGGCCAAGAGAAGCCGAAGTCCATGGCAGCCCTCACGACACTCACGACCCGCTTTTGTGCGGGCGAGGACACCTGGCTGGCTCGCAGCAACAACACATCAAGAAATCCTGGCAATTCAGATGCCAAAGACAGCAACGGCAAGCCACGTCGCAACAGACACAAGCGCCGCAACAATGGCGACAACGCCGAAGACACGACAGTCAATGCAGGATTCAGTGGCTCTAAATCCGGTCAACGGAAAAAGCCATTCAAAAGAAGCAATCCGGGCCCATCCAGTTTGGACCGCATACTCGATCGCTCGTGTCAAATTCATGGCACCCCCGATAAACCAGCCAACCACACCAACAGAGAATGCTGGGTGTTCAAACAGACCGACAAGTTGAATGCCAAAAACAAGGAAAAGAGGCTACATAACAACGACAAGGAGGAGCCTCGGCCGCCGAACGCAGGAGGACAGAAGAAATTTCCTCCCCAAGTGAAAACGGTGAACATGATATACGCAACACATATTCCCAAGCGGGAACGGAAGCGTGCACTAAGGGACGTCTATGCGATGGAGCCAGTCGCCCCAAAGTTCAACCCCTGGTCTTCTTGTCCGATCAGTTTCGAACGCAGGGACCACCTACCAGTATTCATCATGGCGGTTCTGCCGCATTGGTCCTTGACCCCATCATCGATGGATTTCACCTCACTCAAGTCCTTAAGGACGGTGGCAACAGCCTGAACCTTCTCTATTAAGATACAGTGCGCAAAATGGGTATCGACCCCTCGAGGATCAAACCCACAAAAACCACCTTTAAAGGTGTCATACCAGGTGTAGAGGCATGTTGCATGTGCTCAATCACACTGGAAGTGGTCTTCGGATCTCCGGACAACTTCCGAAGTGAGGAGTTGATCTTCGATATCGTCCCCTTCCGTAGTGGCTATCACGCACTGCTCGAACGAACCGCATTTGCCCGATTCAATGTGGTACCGCATTATGCATACCTCAAGCTCAAAATGCCAGTACCTCGCGGGGTTATAACAGTTAATGGAAACACAAAACGCTCGCTCCGTATGGAGGAGCACACTGCGGCCCTCGCAGCAGAAGTACAAAGCAGCCTTCTGAGGCAAACCACCAATTCGGCGATAAAGCCCCGGACACCTTCAAGCGAGTCTGGAGTACCCTGCAACAGGATCGCCCGGCACGTTCAGAGCTCGCCTAGCAATTCGGCCTTCATCCTAGTCCCAGTCAAGCGGCGAAATTTGCGCTGCGCATACATAATTACGCACTCAAAATACCATGGGCATAGGCGGAGGCACGGCTATGGCACGGCCCACAATGCGGCTCAACCGCCTCAGGACCCATATATCTTTACCATTTTCTTCCTTTCACGATCGTATTCTCTGAAGGCCCTCTCCGATAGCCTAATTACCGGACCCATCACGGGAAGGAAACACCAAGGAAGCAAGAAGCTTTGACGTACAAGGGAATCCCCAGGTGGTCTCTGATAACGATCGCTGTATGCTACCTCTTGAGCACTTGCGTTGGTTTTCCCTTGAAGAGGAAAGGGTGATGCAGCAGAGTAGTGTAAGTATTTCCCTCGGTTTTTGAGAACCAAGGTATCAATCCAGTAGGAGGCCACGCACGAGTCCCTCGCACCTACACAAACAAATAAATCCTGACAACCAACGCGATAAGGGGTTGTCAATCTCTAGATGGTCACTTACGAGAGTGCTATCTGATAGATATGATAAGATAATATTTTTGGTATTTTTATGATAAATAGAAATAAAAGATGCAAAGTAAAATAAATGGCAAAGGAAATAACTAAGTATTGGAAGATTAATATGATGGAAGATAGACCCGGGGGCCATAGGTTTCACTAGTGGCTTCTCTCAAGAACATAATTATTCACAGTGGGTAAAAAAATTATTGTTGAGAAATTGACAGAATTGAGCATAGTTATGAGAATATCTAGGTATGATCATGTATATGGGCATCACGCCCGAGACAAGTAGACCGACTCCTGCCTGCATCTACTACTATTACTCCACACATCAACTGCTATCCAGTATGCATCTAGAGTATTAAGTTCATAAGAACAGAGTAACGCTTTAAGCAAGATGACATGATGTAGAGGGATAAACTCATGCAATATGATATAAAACCATCTTGTTATCCTTGATGGAAACAATATAATACCTGCCTTGCTGCCCCTACTGTCACTGGGAAAGGACACCGCAAGATTGAACCCAAAGCTAAGCACTTCTCCCATTGCAAGAAAGATCAATCTAGTAGGCCAAACCAAACTGATAATTCGAAGAAACTTGCAAAGATAACCAATCATGCGTAAAAGAATTCAGAGAAGATTCAAATATTGTTCATAGATAAACTTGATCATAAATCCACAATTCATCGGTCTCAACAAACACACCGCAAAAGAAGATTACATCGAATAGATCTCCACAAGAGAGGGGGAGAACTTTGTATTGAGATCGAAAAAGAGAGAAGAAGCCATCTAGCTAATAACTATGGACCCGTAGGTCTGAGGTAAACTACTCACACTTCATCGGAGGGGCAATGGTGTTGATGTAGAAGCCCTCCATGATCGATGCCCCCTCCGGCAGAGCTCCGGAACAGGCCCTAAGATGGGATCTCGTGGATACAGAAAGTTACGGCGGTGGAATTAGGGTTTTGGCTCCGTTTCTGGTATTTTGGGGGTACGTAGGTATATATAGGAGGAAGGAGTACGTCGGTGGAGCAACAGGGGGCCCACGAGGGTGGAGGGCGCGCCTGGGCGGTAGGCGCGCCCCCTACCTCGTGGCCTCCTGGTTGATGTCTTGACGTAGGGTCCAAGTCCTCTGGATCATGTTCGTTCCAAAAATCACGTTCCCGAAGGTTTCATTCCGTTTGGACTCCGTTTGATATTCTTTTTCTGCGAAACCCTAAAATAGGCAAAAAAAACGGCAATTTTGGGATGGGCCTCCGGTTAATAGGTTAGTCCCAAAAATAATATAAAAGTGTATAATAAAGCCCAATAATGTCCAAAACAGAATATAATATAGCACGGAACAATAAAAAATTATAGATACGTTGGAGACGTATCACTATACCTGTTTTACATACCCACACGCATCTTTCCCTTGGAGACGTATCACTATACCTGTTTGACATGTCCTATCCAAGGGCAAGCTGCGTGTGGGTATGTAAAACAGGTATAGTGATACGTCTCCAACGTATCTATAATTTTTGATTGTTCCATGCTATATTATATTCTATTTTGGAATTATTGGGCTTTATTATGACAGTGTCCTGAAGGGTGCCCGCCTTGTGGCGGAGGAATGTGCTAAGGATGTAATATTTGAATGAATGTACTCATGTGATCCTGTAATATGAAAATGAGTTCATGTGCGCTATATAACGCTTGTCGATTTAAAATATTACCTTCTGCGCGGCTGTTTATAAAATTTGAGAGTTGGCCAGTCGTCGGCTTCTGCCCTCATGTAACTAGTACTGAGGTGTTCAGGATAAATCTTAAACACTCTTTATCCAAAAAGAAATTGGTCCTTTACGGAGGTGTTTAGCGCAGCGAACAAGGCAATTGGACTATATAGCTTTATCGATCTTACTTAGCCATAGAAGTCTATAATTTTAAATTTTGGCGAAGCCCCTAGTATTCGGAAGGCCGAACTTGGGGCGCTATATACGCCTAAATTGGACAAGGCCGATTCCTTGCGAGGAATCGGCCTTGTCCAATTTAGGCGTATATAGCGCCCAAGGAATCAGCCTTGTCCAATTTAGGCGTATATAGCGCCCAAGGAATCGGCCTTGTCCAATTTAGGCGTATATAGCGCCCCAAGTTCGGCCTTCCGAATACTAGGGGCTTCGCCAAAATTTAAAATTCTAGACTTCTATGGCTAAGTAAGAGTGATAAAGCTATATAGTCCGATTGCCTTGTTCACTGCGCTAAACACCTCCGTAAAGGACCAATTTCTTTTTGGATAAAGAGTGTTTAAGATTTATCCTGAACACCTCAGTACTAGTTACATGAGGGCAGAAGCAGACGACTGGCCAACTCTCAGATTTTATAAACAGCCGCGCAAAAGGTAATATTTTAAATCGACATCCGCCACAAGGCGGGCACCCTTCAGGACACTGTCATAATACTTTTCGGGGTGGCGATGCTCCTTGCCCTCCGGTGGCCCCTCCTTCACCAGCTTTTCAGCATCCATCTTCGCCCAGTGCACTTTCGCACGGGCAAAGGCCCTGCGCGCACCTTCAATGCAGACGGACCGCTTTATGACTTCAAACCGTGGACAGGCATTCAGAAGCCGCTTTACCAGGCCGAAGTAGCTGTCAGGCAGGGGCTCGCCAGGCCACATCCGGACTATGAGACCCTTCATGGCCAGTTAGGCCGCCTTGTGCAGCTCGACCAGTTGCTTCAGCTGGTCGCTCAAGGGCATCGGATGTTTGGTCCCAGCATATTGGGACCAGAACAACTTTTCCGTCGAGCTCCCTTCCTCGGCCCGGTAGAACTCCGCGGCATCCGATACGCTGTGTGGTAGATCTGTGAACGCTCCTGGAGAGCTCCAAATTCGGGTAAGTAAAAGGAAAGTCTCCTTCACATGCTTGCTTTGCATAATGATGTCTTACCCACCGCTATCTTCTTGACCGCCTGAATCTCCTGGAGGGCCTTTTGGGCTTCGGCCTTGGCATTTTGTGCATTCTCGAGAGCCTTCGCAAGCTTGGACCCCTGCATCTTAGAGTCATGCTCCAAGGACTCGTATTTCTTGACGAAATCCTGGAGCTCTTGCTGAACCTCGCCGACTCGGGCCTCTTGCTTCTCACGCTCGATGCGCTCCTTGGCCGCTCTGTCTTTGGCCTCGGACAGCGCCTTCTTTAGGGCCGCCACTTCGGTCGTGGCCCCTAGCAAAATTCATGATGACCCTATGATCTAATGACCGCTTTTTCTTTATCAATATATAGACGGGGTAGCACTTACCTTCGTTCTCTTTGAGCTGCCTCTTGGTAAGGCTGAGCTCTTCCTCGGACCGCTCAAGGTCCCGCTTCAGTCCAGAGACCTCCGCAGTACGAGCGGCAGCGGCCAGCAGCGAAGCATGCTTATTCACATAGACATATTCTGATTAGACTCCTGTGATTATTATTTGATCCTCTGTTCGGCCTTTCTTTGCGAACACCGAACAGAGCATCAGGGGCTACTATCTATGTTGTGATATTTTCTCATAATTTGATTACTTACTTCAAAGCCTGTTAGGAGGCTGGCACAGGCTTCGGTCAATCCGCTTTTGACGGACTGAACCTTCTCGACCACCGCACTCATGATGGTGCGGTGCTCTTCATCAATGGAAGCGCCGCATAGCGCTTCCAGCAAGTTGTCCGATGCCTCTGGATGGACAAAGGCCATCAGCACAGATGGTTCACCCCCTTAGCGAGGGGTTGCCTGACAGAATCCAGAACCACTGGAGGTTCCGGCGCAGTATCCGGCTTGGGGCCAAACTTGCTATGACCCCCGTCATTAGAACCCATGGGAGTCTTATCACCCATGCTCCCGGCATCTGGGATGTCGCCTTGGGGCGCCTCCAGAATTATCCCCCCTTGGTCCGGTGCCCTCTGAGACAACACCTCGATGTCGTCCATGGGCCGGGGGCAGGTGGCTGTCGGGAGTGAATCGTTGTTCATCACCGACAGGCCCAAAGACCCATCCGAAGAGGATACGTCGATGTGGGCTTTGGATGGACTGCACAATCATGTTTTACATGATAAGAAGCAATAAAACAAAACATACCAGAACTATTATAGTATACGGATACTAACGACTTCGTCAGGGGCTTGTCCCTGGGAAACCACTCCTCATCACTATAAGCGGCTGTTGTGGAGTGGTCTGGAAGGAGGGTCCTTCCCTTCTTGGACCCTTTGGCCTCCCCAGATGGGGCGGCCTTCCTTTTCTTGTCCCCCGGTTGGGGGAGAACTTTCCTCTTCTGCCTCCTCATTTTCATGGGAGGAGTGCGCCTCGGTGTTTTCGGATGATGAGTCCGATACAACCTTGCACCGGAGACCTTTCCTGGTCCCCGCGGCCTTCTTCTTGGCCTTCTTCTCCGGCGCCTCATAGGGCGTCGGAAGCAGCATCTCCGTTAAGAGAGCCTTTGCTGGATCTTCGGGCAGTGGGGCCGGGCAATCAATGCGCTCCGTTGTCGCTACCCAGTCCTGTTAAAATGGCATGGAGGCTCAGATCCCTCACATGATTATACTAGGGAAATGAACATCTTGTTAGATATAAAGAGCTTACCGGATTGGCAGGATGCTTTCTGTTGAGTCCGCGATCCTCGATAAGGGGAGGAGGAACCTCGGTGACCTTGAACAGCACCTTCCAGACATCTTTGTGCGTCGTGTCGAAAAGCTCTCGCAGCGTCTGGTGCTCGGTCGGGTCGAACTCCCACATATTGAATGCCCGTCTTTGACACGAAAGGATCCGGCGGAAGAGCATGACTTGGACCACGTTGACAAGCTTGATTTTATTGCTTATCACATTTTAACACAACTCTGGAGTCCGGTTAGCTCCACTATTGAACCCTAGGATAGGCCCTTCTCTTTCCAGGAGGTGACCCACGCAGGGATGCCAGATCGAAATTCGAGGGTCGCCACCCAGTTGGTGTCGCGTGGCTCGGTGATGTAGAACCACCCCGATTGCCACCCCTTCACGATCTCCACATAGGAGCCTTCGAGCCAGGTGACGTTGGGCATTTTGCCCACCATGGCGCCTCCGCACTCCACTTGCTGGCCGACCACCACCTTCGGTTTCACGTTGAAGGTCTTCATCCACAGGCCTAAGTGGGGCTCGATGCGAAGGAAGGCCTCGCACACGATGATAAACGCCGAGATGTTGAGGATGAAATTGGGGGCCAGATAATGGAAGTCCAGCCCATAGTAGAACATGAGCCCGCAGACAAATGGGTGGAGGGGAAATCCCAGTCCGTGGACGAAGTGGGTGAGGAATACAACCCTCTCATGGGGTTATGGGGTAGGGACGATCTGCCCCGCGTCTGGGAGCCGGTGCGCGATGTCTGCGGCCAGGTATCCGGCTTCCCGGAGCTTCGTAATGTCCTCCTCCGTAACGGAGGAGACCATCCACTTGCCTCCCGCTCCGGACATGTTTTGGCTCTGCAGAGAGGATGAGAACTTGGGCGCTGGAGCTCGAGTGCGCGAGAATGGATGGGCAGGGGAAGAAGAAGGCATGGGTGAAAAAGAGGAATCCTTGTCCCTTTATAAAGGCGGCAGAAACTGTGCGCCTCCCCACTTGCCGCATAAAATTGCTTATTCCCCAAGTGTCGCGATTGATGGCATGGTTGGGTTACCCACACCCGTATTGATGAGAATCCCATGATAAGGGGAACACAATGTCTGCTTCGACAAGACGTGCCAATAAAACCATCTCGCAACACGTGCATTGGCAGGCAGGGAAAAATGGTTCGTAATGACCGGGCCACAGCAGGATATCACGTTATGAAAAGTGGTCAGCAGATTAGATTTGTAGAATGATATACCCTCAACGGTGGTATGCGGAATTTGTTTTGCAGAGACGGACACAATCCTGGTGTTGAAAATCTTCTATGGAGTATTCGGAGAAGGAACCCGCCTTGCAATGTCGAAGACAATCTGCGTGCCGGACTCATCCTCATTGAAGCCTGGTTCAGGGGCTACTGAGGGAGTCCTAGATTAGGGGGTCCTCGGACAGCCGGACTATATACTTTGGCCGGACTGTTGGACTATGAAGATACAAGATTGAAGGCTTCACCCCATGTCCGGGTGGGACTCTCCTTTGCATGGAAGGCAAGCTTGGCGATTCGGATATGTAGATCTCCTTCTCTGTAACCGACTCTGTGTAACCCTAGCCCCCTCCGGTGTCCATATAAACCGGAGGGTTTAGTCCGTAGGACAACAACAATCATAATCATAGGCTAGCTACTAGTGTTTAGCCTCTACGATCTCGTGGTAGATCAACTCTTGTAATACTCGTATCATCAAGATCAATCAAGCAGGAAGTAGGGTATTACCTCCATCGAGAGGGCCCGAACCTGGGTAAACATTGTGTCCCTCGCCTCCTGTTACCATCAGCCTTAGACGCACAGTTCGGGACCCCCTACCCGAGATCCGCCGGTTTTGACACCGACAAATGGCGCATCTCTTACTGGTGCGCCATTACTAGTTAAAACTAGTAATGGCACACTTTCCCCTGGTGCGCCACTGCTAAGTCTGGGGAGGGGTGTGGGGCCAGGACAAAACTAGTAATGGCGCACCGCACACCAGGTGCGCCACTAGTAATATGGCCACTAATGGCGCACCCATATCTGGTGCGCCACTGCTATATAGCAGTGGTGCACCACATACATGGTGCGCCATTAATGTCCATATTAGCTATAGCCATTTTTGTAGTAGTGGCACTATGCTTGATGAGTACAAGACTCCAAGAAAATTCTCGCATAAAGCCATTGATACTGCATGCCACACCATCAACAAAGTTTATCTTCATAAGTTCTTCAAGAAGACATCCTATGAATTACTCACGGGTAAGAAGCCAAATGTCAGCTATTTCAAGGTCTTTGGTGCTAGGTGCTCGATCAAGGATCCACATCACACTTCCAAATTTGCACCAAAAGCACATGAAGGTTTTATGCTTGGTTACGGAAAGGATTCGCAAACCAACATAGTCTTCAACCTCTTTCACTATAAAGTGGTTGAAACTGTAGATGTGCGATTCGATGAGACTAACGGCTCAAAAAGAGAGCACCTGCCAAATGTGCTATATTAAGCTTCTCCTATGAATCCATCAAGTTAATGGGAACTGGAGAAATCATACCCGCAGAGGAACAAGCTGAAGAGGAAATCATCATTTCTGCACCTAATCATCATGAAGATAATGCCGACGACATTGAACAAGAGCAAAGTCTTCGTCCAGTTCATCCTCGTGTTGCAAATGAAGTCCAGATTGATAAGATCATTGACAATATTAATGCACCTGGTCCACTTACTCGATCAAGAGCTACACAACTAGCAAATTTTTGTGGTTACTTTGCCTTCACCTCAATATCTGAACCCAAGAAAGTTGATGAAGCGTTCATGGAATCTGAATGGATTCAAGCTATCCAAGAAGAGCTTCACCAATTCGAGCTGAATAATGTCTAAGAGCTAGTCAAACGCCCTGATCCTCGCAAGCACAATATCATTGGAACCAAGTGGATCTATCGCAACAAGCAAGGTGAGCATGGTCAATTTGTCAGAATAAGGCTCATCTCATTGCCCAAGGTTACACACAAGTGGAAGGAATTGACTTCGACGAAACCTTTGCTCATGTGGCTAGGCTTGAAGCCATTCACATACTGCTAGCCTATGCCAACCATAACAACATTCTTCTTTATCAAATGGATGTAAAAAGTGCCTTCATCGACAGCATAGACGAACTCTCAATGAAAGCACCAATGTCGGTGTCAAAACCAACAAATCTCGGGTAGGGGGTCCCAAACTGTGCTTCTAAGGATCGAAGGTAACAGGAGGCAGGGGACACAATGTTTACCCAGGTTCGGGCCCTCTTGATGGAGGTAAAACCATACGTCCTGCTTGATTGACTTTGATGAGTATAGGGGTTACAAGAGTTGATCTACCTCGAGATCGTTATGGCTAAACCCAAGATGTCTAGCCTATATGATTGTGACTGTGACCGCCTCTACGGACTAAACCCTCCGGTTTATATAGATATCGGAGAGGCCTAGGGTTTGTACAGAGTCGGTTTACAGAGAAAGGAATCTTCATATCCGAACGCCAAGCTTGCCTTCCAC